>NW_026862840.1:0-227225 GCF_026571515.1 Ruditapes philippinarum | reverse complement strand
CAGCCACCATAGAAATCAACTTTATTTCTCAACGGGAATGATTTGGAGTGCGGGTAACTGATGCCTGCACTCCAGTTAACTTACTGTGCATGTATATGTATACGATTTAACTGTGACACTTTTTCAATGGCGCAAGTCTTTTGTAGAACATGGTCATATATTAGGTTCATAAAAGAATAACAAGTAAAACAAAGATGGCAATTACAATAAAAATAACTATGAGAATGTTTAAAAGTAATATAATACTACTTTAATCATGATTTTAACATGAATTTACATCTTGCGACATTTAACGGTAGTGTTGCGACATTTAACGGTAAGGGAAATTCTTGCGACATTTAGCGTTAACATTGCGACATTTAACGGCAAACGATTTTGCGACATTTAGCGGCGGTTGCGACATTTAGCGTCAATGGTGCGACATTTAGCGGCAAGTGCGACATTTAGCGACGTTGCGACATTTAACGGCGCCACACAGTGTCTTGCCTTTTTTACCTTACATTAATAAGTCGTTAAAAAAATCCTTTCATTCTTTCCGTTTTAAAGGTGTCATTCGGTATTACATGCACCGCTTCCGTTTTCACTCGGAACACTCGACGTTTATTATTTATCCGAAAAGTTGAGATTTGTTCCGTTATCGGAATACCCCGCCTATTATCATTTAGTTACATTGTAAATGGCGGCGCCCGACTAGAACTGACACTGAAAATTTCATTGATAGTTATAGAATTCTATTTATTTTCTAATTGTTTTTTATTTGATTTTCTTTTAAATATACACGTGTAGTCTATAGCCGGGCAAGCCAAAGCCCGGACCCGCTTCGCGGGCCCGGTCTCTGACTTCCCCGTATTAATTTATTTATTTATTTATCAATTAATTTAATTTTAATTCTATCACTCCACGTGATTTTCTCACTAAAAACAAAGAAGGAAAAAAAACGGTGTTAAACTGCCAATAAACACTGGTAAGGGACTACTTGTATATGCGGCTTTTATGTTTTCACCCTCGATTTTATAGTTAATTTAAAGCAACAATAAAAAGCATTTTTATTTATATTTTCAGTTCTTATAATGTTTTCTTTTCATACAATACCGAAATAATATCTCACATACACTAACGCCACATATTTGATCCATATCAGTTAATAAATATTTTGACAAAACGGCGCCAATCCGTAAGCAGCGTAGTGACGTCATCGTAAGTAAACAAGCTGACGTTATTTCATACATACACGAATGATAAATGGGGCACTGATGTAAACACAATACGAGGTAAATTTTTATTGTTGAAAACTTGATAAAATAACGTTTTTTCTTATTATTTATTTTGTTTAATATTTCTATATCTTTGCAACAGTAGGGTGCGAAAATCGAACAGCGTTATACGAAAATCGGCACCGGAAGTTATTTCCGCTTGAAAAAATAACGGCCTTCGTGGTCAATTCCTACGCATTAAAACTGCAAACCGGTGTTAAATAGCCGATATACACCTCTCAGACCGATGTTATTTCTTAATTAATTTATTTATTTATATTTATTTATTTATTTACTCCGTGCACACACAAATGTTATTACGCGCGTACGCGGTATAACGTGGCGACGCAATAGCTAAATGTATACGTGCGCTATTCTTGCATAACATCATATGTCTAATTCGGTAATTCTGCGTTTCGATTTAAGAAATAACATATCTGCTATTTAACACCGGTTTGGAGTTTTGATGCGTAGGAATTGACCACGAAGGCCGTAGGCCTGAGTGGTTAATTTTTTCGCATCGAAACGACAAAACCGGTGTTAAATAGCCGATATACACCTTTCAGGCCGATGTTATTTCGATTCTATCACGATAAAAAAGGAAGATTACTAATGTTATTTTTTCAAGCGGAAATAACTTCCGGTGCCGATTTTGGTATAACGCTGTTTGATTTTCGCACCCTACTGTTGCAAAGATATAGAAATTATTAAACAAAATAAATAATAAGAAAAAACGTTATTTTATCAAGTTTTCAACAATAAAAAACTTACGTCGTATTGTGTTTACATCAGTGCCCTATTTATCATTATTGTATGTATGAAATAACGTCAGCTTGTTTATGAATGAATTGATTACTTACGATGACGTCATTACGCTGCTTACGGATTGGCTCTGTTTTGTCAAAATATTTATTAACTGATGTGGATCAAATATGTGGCGTTAGTGTATGTGAGATATTATTTCGGTATTGTATGTAAATAAAACATTATAAGAACTGAAAATATAAATAAAAATGCTTTTTATTTAGGAAATAGATATCAATTCTGAGTGCATTATGCACGTTTTTCGTTCAAATGCTTTGTAATTAATCACTCAGGCCTATCGGCCTTCGTGATTATATTACTACGCATTTGAACTCAAACCGTGCATTATTCTACAACAATGCACGAAGAATTAATATCTATTTCCATTCTAACACGTCAAGACAAAATATAACTATTATTATAAAGTTGGACTTTATGTTTGGTGGTTTAATTCCTTCTTTGTCTATAGTGACAAAATCACGTGGAATGATAGAATAAGAAACCAGTGTCATCATCCTTTTCACGTGCTAAGACAGGTTATGCTTAGATAGGCCATCATTGCAGTAAGCTGTTTTTACTGGTGCCCCGAGTCACGCATATAAGAAAAAATGCATCAGCGGCGCGTGCTCGGGTAATGCTTGTTTTATTTTCGTTAAAGTATACCTGCATGTCTTGATTATGTTTTTAAGACACCAGTGCTAAAAGCGTATTCGTGAGTGCATATAAGCTTAAATCCTTCGTCAAAATCTTGTATTTTAAAATATATAGATTAATGTTATATATTGCTTAAACATATTCATTTGAAACGTAGCAACTTAGGCGATTCTTGAATGCTATCAGTCATCTATTCATTCATTCATACATTCCATTCATTCATTCATTCATTCATTCATTCATTCATATTTAAATCTCAATCATTTGTTTATAATTCTCAGGCCTTAACAAGAGGTAAATTTCCTTTACCCTGTCAGATTTCTTGTCGGAATATAGACAGTCCACAATGCAGTAAAAATGTTTGTTGAAATGAAAGATACAAATTTTTTTAAGCAAGTTTACAAGTTTATTTTTATTCAGACCAATGTGACAATACATACATGATAACAAATATGCCAACAAGTGGATGATACAAACATCATAAATACGAAGTACAAGCTTATCAGATGTTTTCATAAGTTTGGTAATTATGCAGTGAATAACTAAAAGCACAAGGCAGTCTGAAGGACAGCTAAATCCCCTTCCGCAGTGAACCTTTTACAGCCACGACCCTTGATGATATGCCATGCATATCATAAGCACAAAGTCTCATGATGGTGATTATTTGTGCCATGTTATTTAAAATCTTCCATAAAGTAAAAAAAGTTATGGAGAACATATAACCTTCAGAGCTGTGACTTGATTATTGTGCTCTGCCAATGGTGTCATAATGGTGATCATTTCTGCCAAGTTATCTTAACAAGGGGACCATGATGGCCCTGAAATCGCTCACCTGTATATAGGACCCTGGGCAAAGGCCAATTTTAAACCAGGGGCTTTTATTTGAAATTTAGTAGACACCAATAAGAAGATGTTTCATGATAACTATTTAAGCTGTAACTCTTTGGGGTTTTTATAAGAAGATTTTTTAACTTTTGACTATATACATATAGGGAAAAACAATGACACCCCCTCCTCCCTCGGCGGCCCGCCAATTTTAACCCCAGGGCTTTAATTTGAAAAAAAAAACTTGGTAGACACTCACTAGTAGATGTTTCATGCTTAGTATCTAAACTCTAGCTCTTTGGTTTTTTTTTTTTTAAGTTTTTACTATACATTGTACACATATAAGGAAATTCAATGACCCCTGGGGCGGGCCCAATTTTAACCCAAGGGCCCATTTGAACAAACTTGATAGACACCCATTAGAAAATGTTTCATGCTAAATATCTTAGCTCTAGCTCTTTGGGGTTTTAAAAGAAGATTTTTTAAGTTTTTACTATATACATAAAGGGAAAAACAATGATCCACTGGGGCGGGGCCAATTTTTACCCAAGAGCTTTTATTTAAACAAACTTGGTAGACACTGACTAGATGATGTATCATGCCAAATATTTAAGCTCTAGCTCTTTCGGTTTTCTAAAAGAAAGATATTTTAAGTTTTTTTTCTTTTGGTTGCCATGGCAACCAGAGTTCTGCTTGGAATTAAATTCTTTGAACAATTTTTAAAGTTGACTACCAAAGAAACATTCCTGTGAAGTTTGGATGAAATTGGCTAAGCGGTTTATGAGGAGATGTCATTTAAAGTAAAAGTTAGACTTTTTATTATGAAATGAAGAGTTTTTAACATTTGACCTTTAAGTGTGACCTTGACCTTGGGGGTAGCAACCCAATTATTGCGCTCTGCACATCGTCTCATTATGGTGATAACTTGTGCCAAGTTATTTAAAAAAAATCAGTAGTTTAAAAGTTATGGAGCGGACACGAAATGTAGACTTTTATTATGAAATGAAGAGCTTTTAACATTTGACCTTTAAGTGTGACCTTGACCTTGGGGGTAGCAACCCAATTATTGCGCTCTGCACATCGTCTCATTATGGTGATTACTTGTGCCAATTTATTTCAAAACATTTTCAGTGGTTTAAAAGTTATGGAGCGGACACAAAAGTGTTACGGACGGACAGACGGACGGACAGACGGGGCCATTCCTATCATCCCCTTTCCGCTATGCATTTAGTTCGAAGACCAAATTTAACATTATCTGTACATACTTTTCTTTCAAAGTACCAAAGATAAATAAAAACATAGGATAGTAACTGTTTGCATCTGTCTTTAAACAGCAGGAAATGATGAATGCCACATGTTGCATTAACAATGTTCATATATGTCAAATCATATATTATTTTTTACATATAAATCACATGATCTTAGTGTGATTTTTTAACCTTTTTCAATGTACATATATTCTGAAATTCTAATACCTAGGTCATATAATTATTAAACCGTCCGTCCGTGCCAACCTCCAATGGTTTATTTCCTTTATTCCGTCCAAAGTAAAAAAGAAGAATCTACATAAAACTTCTGTTTATATGCAGTGATTTTCATAACAGATAATATAATAAAAATATATTATTTACTGTTTAAAAAGCCATATACTGATCCAAGAAAATGCCGACAAGAATCTGTAACAGAGTTACCAATGCCCCCCGCCTTAGAGGAATTTTACATGAAACACCAAATTGTGCTTTTTCAAAGATTGAGGTATGAATCTGGACTTTCAGTGCAAAAGTATGATCAATTCTAAATCTGCACATGCCAGTAACAATGAATTCATTAAAGAAATATAATAAAATAACTCCTGTGTATGTGTCAACAGGAATACATTTGTATACTTGTTATCACTATTTCAAAGCCACACAAGAAGCACTGCAATGAGACGAAAATCAGGTTTTCAACCACCAAGTATTTATGTGACAGATATTAAGAATGAAATATGGCAGTGAAGAAAATATGATACTGTTATCTGTACCTACACAGAAAATTCGTTTCATTAGTTTAGTTTAAAATAAAAATATACTAGATACCTGAGTATCAATGCTAGGCTGTATTTTCATGTAAGCTACACACATGTCAAGTTAAGTATCAAAGGTCAAAGTGTACTGAAGTTATTGAGTAGAAGCTGAAAATTATATTGTAAACAAGTGACCTTGACCTTGCTCCCAAATATCTAAGTAGCAATCCCAAGCTGCATATTATTATAAGCTGCCCACACCGCAAGTTTGGTGTCAATAGGTCAAAACAAACTGAAGTTATTACGTGGAAACTTAACTTCTTTTTTTCTTTTTAAAGAAAAGTGACATTGACCTTGTTCACAGAGACCTGGGTAGCAATCCCAAGCTGCCTCTTGATATAAGCTACCCATACAACAAATTTGGTGTCAATAGGCCTAGGCAAACTAATGTTATTGAACAGAAACAGAATTTCTAATTTTAGCAACAGTGACCTTGACCTTGATCACAAACACCAGGGTAGCAATCCCAAGCTGCCTCTTGATATAGGCTACCCATATAACAAGTCAAGTGTCAATAGGCCTTAAAATCAAACTCATATATTGAGCAGAAACTGAATTTTTATTTTTAGCAACAGTGACCTTGACCTTGATTACAGTCACCTGGGTAGCGATTCCAAGCTGCGTCTTGATATAAGCTACCCATACACCAAGGTTGGTGTCAATACGCCTAAGCAAACTTGTAATTGAGCAGAAACTGAATTTCTATTTATAGCAACAGTGACTTTGACCTTGATCACAGACACCAGGATAGCAATCCCAAGCTGCATCTTGATATAGGCTACCCATACACCAAGTTTGGTGTTATTAGGCCTTAACAAACTAATGTTATTGAGCAGAAACTGAATTTCTATTTTTAATAACCCCGACCTTGACCTTGATCACAGACACCTGGGTAGAAATCCCAAGCTGCAATCTCATTAAAATCATATCCTAACTGTCGCTTCACTACTCTACGCTCGAAAAGTAACGGAGCGAAAACGATGATCTGATTTTAATGAGATTGGATCTTGACCTTGAGCAAAGTGACACAAAACTCCACCCAAACTTAAAATACCAACTGAGGTATGTTCAATATAGATATGGGACATAGGTAAAAAAAACAAAGGCTAAATAAGATTTTTTCTTAAATGGTGCCCTTGACTTTGTGACACTCAACACAGGACCATCCAAGGTAATGACCTTCCAACTATAAAAAATATCATCAATAAATAAAAGTTGTATAAACAAAAATTGAAATCTACTTCAGATACCCCTGAACTTTCACTGATCCTAAGGAAGAAGACCGAGCAAGCTATCTTCCTACCAAATATTAAAGACATCTATCAATAAATAAAGACTGTACGAACATAGCAATAAAAAAATCTAATTTTAGAAGTGCTGACATTGACCCAATTGACCGCTTACTCAATCCAAAGGAAGAAGACCATACAAATTGTTAACCTACCAAATATGAAAAACTCATATTAATAAATAAAAACGGTATGGGCAAAAGTGTAAAAATCCAGTTTTAGCAATGTTGACCCTGACCCAACTGACCTCTAACTCAATCAAAAGAAAGAAGACCACGCAAGTTATCATCCTACCTTATATGTAAAACACCAGTCATTGAATAAAGTTTGTATCAGCAAATTAGTGGAAATCTGTAATAAGCACTGTTGACCTTGACCCAATGACCCCTAACTCAATCCAAAGGAAGGAGACCATGCAAGTTATATTTTAATCAAATATAGAAGACATCTATCAATAAATAAAGGCTTTATTGGCAAACGTGTAAAAATCCATTTTTAACATTTGACCTTAGCCCAACTGACCCCAACTTAATCTAAAGGAAGAAGACTTCTCAATTTATGTTCTTAGCAAATATAAATGACACCTGCCAATAGAAAAAGGTTTTAAATGTAAAAGTGTTAAAATATATTTTGGCATTGGTAACTTTGACCCAAATGACCCCTAACTTAAAACGGAGGAAGAGGACCTCCTTAGGCTTGTCCAAATTAAACTTGGATTATTTACACCTGTAACCTTGACCCTAGTTATTGCTTTAAACTCATCAAAAAAAGCCATAGAACCATTGAATATATTCACCTTTCTAATATGAAAGTTATTATTTTTTTTAATTAAGTAATTAGGAGAAATTTAAGATAAATCCAACTTGCTGGCAAAGGCTGACAAATAAGGTCCTATTTTCAAAGTGGTAAGAAGGGAAATAACTTGGGAAAATGAATGACACATTTATATAACTTGATAATATCATGAAACTTTGTAAAGGTAAGTGCTGAAAATATGAAGCCATTATTATAGATAGAACTTCAGATATATCAAACTTGCCGTTTTAGGTTAACATGAATATCCATTTTCAGAATGCTTAAAAGGACAATAACTTGATAAAAAAAATGAAGCCATAGTTATGTAACTTGCCCGATCATGTATTTTGTATTGATTAGTAAGTGTGTAAATTGTGAAGCCATTGGTACAGGTAGAACTGAAAAAAAATCCAAATTGCCGTTTTAGGTTAGTTAACCTCATATGAACAGGCGGACGGACAGACAGACGTACGGTTAAATTACTATATGCCGCGGGGCAAAAAAAGGAATGAATAAGAAAATATCAATTTATAATTGTATCTATGGTTCACAATTTCTGACAATGTTATTATTACAGATCTTTTGTGATCTTTTAATAAAATACTGACTTTATATATACATATATTTTAAGAATTCAATTGTAGGATATAACATTCAATATTAAGTCTAAACAGCAAAAAAGTGTTTAAATTATGTTAGTTATAAAGTAAAAACCCGAAGCTTCATTTTTCTGATGCAAAATGAATTTCGGAAATTTGTAATGCATTTTATAATGCCGAAGCTGCACCTACGTTTTATAAAATGTCTAAACTGCTTTTGTTTGGCAAAAGAGAAGATATCACTTTTACATTGAGATCATACATTGAATAGTTACTATATAAGATGTTAATTAGCAACAAAAAGTTGTTTGTATTTTTCTGATTTATCATGAAAACCACTTTTCCTTCCTTTGAAAAGTTTACTTTTTGTACCTTTGGCATTAATATAGTGAGACACCATCGGTGTATAATGACAAATGACCCTGTGATATTAATAATATTTATTTTAAAAAATAATCATTATAATGATTTATACCTCATTTATTTGCATGATTTTCATATACAAGTTGAGATATCTTCCTTTCGCTCAGATTGAAAAACATACTATTGAAAAATACGAAACTGACTTATAAAATATTAAATAAAGTGAGCACAAGCAGCTCATTCAAGATTGATTAAGAAACATTTCTTTGACATTCTAAAGGTTATATAACATCGATCCGCGGTTAACAAAACTATATAGTACACAAATTTAAAAATAAAAAGAGTTCCTTTTTTATCATTGCAATCAATACTTTACTTTTAGTGTATTTTATCCAGAGGTCAGAGCCCGATAAATTTTATTACCGAGCATACTCATATATTTGCTTAAAAATGTATTCTTAAAAACTTGTTCACCTAAGTCGGTTTGTTGCTAATCCTATTGAACTATCTTTCTGCGTTTATAACAATACGCGTTTGAAGAAAGTCTTGCTCGTTACTATGAAATAAATGTATACTCGCGGCACGTACATTTCCATCTGAAATAATAAAAAAGTAGATTCTATTTAAAGCATCTGAAATATCTTCACTCATTAAACCAACTCATTATTTTAACATTTTCAAGTATCGTTTAGTATTTGAGTATTGTTTTGTATTTGGCTTAATTTCATTGTCATCATAATGTTATCTTGCTTTGCTCATAAAATTTATGGGTTTAGCTGGGTATCTAAAAAGAATAGAGCAAAGGGGAAATATGGCGCACAAAACTAGGGTCTTTGAATAAGCAGCTAGTACTAGGCCTAATTGCAGAAAATAACACATTTGCAACTTCTCGAAATTGATTTGAGCCTCGATATTACAGAGCTGAATTATTATAAGTCTGTGTCGATATTTATTGGGCCGAAATGATACGTACGACAATTTATGGTACGAGATATGCTTACATCAATTCATAAAACAATAAATTATTTATAAAAAAAGAATATTAACAACAATATCCTTATGCGGGTGCGAGAGATTTTCTTTGTATTATTTTTTTGTAATTTTTGAGTTAAAAATAGTTTATTTTTATTAATTCATTACTAAATTATTTTACAATGATGTAAGCATAAAATGCAAGTTTTTCTGCCACGTCGTGACAACTGACATATTTTGACATTTATTTGATATTTTTGTTTGATATAACTTTCATTTATGATATAGTTCTGTTCTGCTTCATTTTTTTGTACGTATAGTTTCATATGTTTGTTTACATCAGTACGTAAATCAGTTGTCAAGTGACTGACTGTGTTAGAACTGTCAATAAAAAGTTATGGAGGAAAAGTTATGACAGCTTTAGCGTTACCTAAGAACACAAAAACATAGTTATTTTCAGGGGAATTTTCATACCTAACCTTACACATGTATTAATTCAAAGTTTAATACTTTAACATTGTTGGTTTCAACAGTGTTCAAAAAAGCATTGTTTCAATAGTGTTCATAATAGTCCAATAGATTAGACGTTACAGGCTTGTTATAGTTTTATGTTGGTCAAGCCTTTACGTCTAATAGTTATTGCTCAAAAACGCGTAGCATTTTGAAAAATTAAAAAAATGTCTGTTGACTTGCCTTTCAAGCTTTATTCAAAAGCTTATCTTCTGTTCTTTCAATTGCATGGTCTATCATTAACAAAAACTTTAAAACAATGTACTTATCAATTAAAAATAAAATATAAATATCAGTCTATTTCGCTCATCGGCCATACTGGTTAAGTAAAGCGTTTTACAGATTGATTCCAATTTTTTGAACGGAAAAATATATTTGAACACACTGACGGTGCATGGTCAATTATTTCGTTGAAAAAATATTCCGTTAGAAACTTCTGGACTCATTTAAACGCTTGCATTTAAATTAGCCAATCAGATTTCGCGCACTGTATGGCGGCCATTTGTTTATCAGCTGTACAAAGAATTTAATTAAATGAGAGGATTTAATCATGACTTTTCGGTTGTGACAGTTCAATTATTTTGTTTAAAGGTATTTATTTTTTAGTTTTGTTCATAAATAGGTCAAAATTAATGTAAATACACGCTGTTTTAATTGTTTAAATTCATTAGATCTAAATCGATGTCTAATGTCAATTTTTTTGCTACACGATTTTGCAAAGATCTGTTAAGACCTAACGTAACATGGAAAATGAAAAATGTAAAATATCAGATTAATGAATGATAAATATGAAATAGGTTACGTATAGGTCTTATGATTAGGACTAGTGTTCATAAAAGAATAGCAAAATTTTTATATGATCAGGCAGAATGGGAAAATAATTAAGATAAAAAAAACTGAAAATGGTGTTGCAAATTAAGGTGATTCCAGATTGTCACCCAAAAATTTTAGGAGACATAATTACACATGTTTCCTAAAATTTTTGGGAGACATATTGTTTTTGCCTTTGCCGTCTGTCTGGCCGTCCGCTCTAACACAACAGTAATAATATGGCTAGAGTGACAATAGGTAACTCTTCTTTCTCTTTGATGTCATTCATTCCGTAATGCTTTTATGTGGCTATTTTCTTATGTGTGGCTAAAAAGAACAATAGAGTAGCCGCATTATTACTGGTTGTCCGTTCATCAGCATTAAGCTTGTCCAGCCTTCACAGGCAAACTAAAGGTTGGATTTCAACCAAATTTTACAGGAATGATCAGTACCATCCCTAGTTGTGCATATCACTGGCATGTTCGGCTTTGCTGCACAAAATGGCTGCCAGAGCTAAAATAAATAGAAAAATCCTGTCCGGCTAACACGGGTCAAACTGCTGGCGGCATTTCCACCAAAATTCACAGGAATTCAATGAAACTTCACATGAGTGACCATACATAGTTTTGAGAGACATATGTTTTTGTGACAAAAACCCTTCTAGTTAACAGTGCTCTCAGTCTGGGGATTAAAGATGTAAATTGTTCCAATTAACTTATTGACACTTCCATCTTGACATGTTCCCGAAGTGTCACAAAATTGATGATAACAGTTTGATAAACAAATTAATCATTTGTGACCTTTCACATCTGGGCCACTTAAGTAATTAAAACGGCGGCTTCTTGACTTTTAAGTGTTCTAGTTGTCGGATATTTTTATCTTACGTTGACGCCAGTAAAATTAAATTATAATAAAATTAAATTTTAAATTAAAATCAATTAAAGATTTTATGTGCCAGAATTGATATGTTGTCGCCTTTGGTGCCATTTGCGAACGACAGCGGTAAACCTGCAGGGCCAAAACACCATTTTTGGGGAAGGAGCCTCAGCCTTTTTCTTGGGGAAAATATGGGTGATTTTGTAAGGGTGTAACGGTTTACCGGTATACCGATATATTGCAATATATAAAAATAAATTTCGTACCGTGGTACGATTTTTGGAAAACCGGTATTTTACTATGATTTTGGCATACTTTGGGGAAAAGGGGTCTCAAATTTAACACAAACTTTTAACAAGTTCTTCAAAATAGAAAAGCAAAAAAGCACTGGGAAATACTAATAAGGCAATAAAAGACCTTAATTCATCACCAACATTTAATTTTGTTCTAAATTCTATGGGAAATTTCAAAAGCCTGGGGAATTTTGAGGACCAAACTGGGGAAAAAAAGAGAGTAGTTTGGTTGGGGAAGCAGCCTATATTCGGCCACTACAAAGAAGAATTTTTTGGCCCTGCCCTGATAGAGACAGACATGCCTATTTATGCTGTAGAAGATTTATTATATCATCTGTTAACAAAAGTAACTAGTTTTAAAGTCTGAGAAGTAAAAGCCTAGTTTTAAATTTTAAATGCTTAATTCAATTTTGACATTATTTAGCATAAATCTAATTTTTTATTGAAAGTTTGTTTGTTTTAATTTCAGTGTTCCTTTTACAAGATGCAGGATCTTAAACTAATGTCAGCACATGTATTAATCTAGATTGGCAAAATGTTGAATAAACCATCTCATACATTATGGCTGTGTTCAATGGCAAACTTCATCAATGCTGCCGACAGAGTTATCATGCCTATAGCCATTGTCCCCATGACAGATGAGTTTAATTGGGACATGCATGGTCAGGGATGGGTGCTCAGTTCTTTTGCTGTTGGATATATAAGCAGTCAGGTAACTACTGGATTGGGGGGAAAAACTTTGTCAGATTGGTTAGTCGATCTGTCTTAAGTTTAAAAGAAAGTTTAATATATGAAATATTATTGAAACTCAAAGGCAATTTAGCTGGTTCTGATTTGCTCTGGGGTTTTTTTTTCCATTGGATGGTTAAAATAAGCATCTAAATGCTTTTTGCATAATTATTTTATCTTTTGGGCTCAGATAATTTGGTTGGGAGTATATTGTAGGCGGTTTGTTCCTTTTTTTCATCCATCATTCCTTTGTTTTTTTTTCTTTTCATCACACGAAACATTTCTCTTAGAGCCCCTATTTATTAATTAATATCTTAAGACATTTGATAAAAAAACAATGCTATTTTTGCAGTGCAACCTTCTGTAGAACAATTACCTCTTTAAAACAACAGTATCATGTCTTGTTAAAGTAACAATTCATCGTAAATTTTACCTCTTTACAGCAACATCTAAATTCTTTGTCTCCTAAAACATGTACCATTAAAGAGGTTGCACTATATGTACCTTATAGATATGAGCCGCGTCACAACAAAACCAACATAATGCGTTTGCGACCAGCATCGATCCAGACCAGCCTGCCCATCCGCACAGTCTGATCAGGATCCATGCTGTTCGCTTACAAACCCTATTACATGTAGAGAAACTGATAGCGAACAGCATGGATCCTGATCAGACTGCACGGATGCGCAGGCTGGTCAGGATCCATGCTGTTTGCAAACACATAACATGGCTCATATGTTGTCTTCTGCTGTTTTAAGTTTCTCTGGTGAAGTTTTAAGGTCAATGGTGTCAAGGTCAATGAAGCTAAAAATATTTGTTTCCACATCTTTTTTGTTCTTTGACAATGTGTATATTTTGTCAGAAATGTTCCATAGGCATCCCTCTGTGACATCATTATACTTTCTTTTTGGTCAAGAAATCAAAAGTTAATTAAATTACTCATCGTGAAAAGTAGCAATCTAATTATATTTTCCTTTTCTTTATCACAGGAAAAAATATACTAAAATGACTTCAGTTACATTTTCCTTGCAGGTGATTGGTGCCAGTGCAACAAAAAAATATGGAGGGAAAAACGTTTTAACAATTTCAGTGTTACTTTGGTCCCTGTCAACATTTCTTGTGCCATTGTTTGCTCACTCAATATACTCTCTGACTTTGGCTCGAGTAATACTTGGTCTAGGAGAAGGATTAGGTAATTTCTTTCGTTATCCAAAAATGTGTTTACACTCAATTTTTCAGAAAGTTCCACACATAAGTTAGAAGATAATGTTTAGGTTCAACTGACGCCTAAAATGTTAAAAAAATATAATTGTCTAGTTTTCTTGCATGAAAAGTTTTCTTTAGCATGAAAAGAGTGCAAATTTTAGATCATTTGCTCAATAAGTTTTTACCAGAATAAACAATTTTATTGTGTTAAATTACTCTAGAACAGAAAGCCCTGAAACGCATTTAACTCAAATCATGCAAAAAGTCACGCTTATGTATCAATGTTCAATTGAATTGAGTTTTCTTTATAATCTGTTATTTTTCCATTTCATTGCCCCAGTTGAAGGTTGCAAGTTACTTTACATTTTATTTTATTAGGCTTTCGGACCTCAGTGGAGTTCTTTTAAAATTTGATGGTAATCAAAAATTGTAAATATACTGTTTAAATTGCTCTTTTTTCCAGGTTTACCAACAGTGTTTCATATATTTTCTCATGGCATTCCGAGTGAAGAACGATCAAGAGCGTTTGGTTATTTGGTGGCCTTTGGTTCCATTGGTCAGACTGTAGCATCTGTGGTAAGTTGAGATTATATTTTGGTGACCTTGCAAGATAATACACGGTTATTGTAACTGCATAAGCATATGATTAGACACTATAAAACAATCTGCCAAAGATATGAGTAAAGACAATCTTTATATTGAAAAAATACAATGCAATCGAACTAGAACACATAAATGATAAGATATGAATTGTAATGTTAGATAAGATTAGAATTGTTGAAAATCAAAACGTACTGTCAAACTAGTTAGGTGAGTGGTGGCTTAGTGGTTAAGGTGTCTGACTCTCAACCTAGAGATTATGGATTCGAGCCCTACTAGGGGTCACGGCCATGTTACTTCATATGACACCAGTACTGGTTAGTTCCAGGAAGCGGACTCGAAAGTGCAAGAATTAGTTGCAAGAATTAGTTTTTCAATCAATGTTAAAACCAAACTAGTATTACAGGCCACTTCCAAACAAAGAACACCCATCAAAAGAAAATCTATCTTGATACTCATTAATTCATACATGACAGGCATGACTTCTTATTAGTATTGTAAATTTTTTATCTGAAACACAAGAGAAGTTTTAATGGATTATACATCCATTTATTATTTAAAATAATGTATCTACATGTACCTGTGTCCTGTTGCAGTTTTCATGTATAAAAGTTAGAAAGACTGAAATTTGGCATAGAGTTATTGAGTGCATTAAAGATCCTGTATGTTGTAATTGAGGTTGTATACCACACTTAGGTGAAATTATATTATATATGTATATAATTATGCTGATAAAACAATTTTCAAACATCGAAGAGTATGTTAAATATGTCCTGCAAATATATGTACATATTATATGTAATCATTAAAATATATGCATTCATTTCTTATTGAAAAATTTGACTTCGACTTCATAGAAAATAAATTTTTCATTACCTCCCTTTATTTACATGAAATGTTAAATTCGGTAATATCTTTATAAATAATGCTTTTTGGAACATACAAATTGATAAATCTTAATTTGAGCATCATATTTATGATAAAAACCATAAAAAAATTTGTGTTACAAGATCTTTAAATGTTTGTATGAAACATAATGAAAGAAATAAAAAATTTAATGAACAAAAAAAAAATTTTTTTTCATTGATATCATTGAAAATATTAGATTAAGATTTGTTTTCATGTAAGATGCATGTTTATATTTGTAGATATGTCCTCATCTTAGTTGGAGATGGATGTTTTATTCATTTGGCTCTATTGGTTTTATTTGGGTGTTTTTCTGGTTGTATATTTATAAAGAGCCGAGGGGGTCCATTGATGAGGAATTTGTAGAGCCACCTAAAGTAAGTACTGTTTTTGTGTACATATCAATACGTTAATAGAAAGAGGGACTATATACATTGATATGACTGCATTTGCTGTCAATCTGATATGGAATTATTCCAGGATGAAAGCTAGACACAATTTTGAAATGAAAATACACCAATTAAACTTTTAAGTGTAGATACATTTAAGAAAATAAACAGACAATGCTAACAAATGTCTCAAATGGAATTATTACCACTTTTTATTTGTTTGACTTGAATGTTCTGTAGTATTATGAATGAAGAATTTTGAAGTTTGTATTTGAGGTTACAGTGCCTAGGTATAAATCCACGGTCAATAATAAATGTTCAAAAAATAATTAATATAGAAAATGTTATTTCTTTTACATATCCTAGGCAGCAATAAAGCATCGAATTTAATTACATCTCAATTTTTATATCGTTATTTTACATTACTGGCATCTAGTACTTACATGCTCTTGAAAATGCCCTAAACGAGCCAGAAATTCACTTTCAGGGGCAGATAACTAAGAAAAGTAGGAAAGTTACCCCCAGGGTTTTTTTCATCAATTTGTTTCAGTTATGATTCCCTTTAATCATGCTAAGTTTAACTTAAAGTTCCCTGCACTATAGTTAAGATATTCCTTCTTTGCCTTTGTAAAAAGTTACACTTCTGTATGTCTTTAACTGTTCGTAATACAAATATATATGAAATGTACAGTGAAAACAACGTCATGTGATGAATTCTTTTATTATTGTTTCAGGTAAATAATAACAATGTTAACTGGAGAGAATTCATCAGTCACTGGCCACTATGGTCTATTTATATTGCACATTTTTCCATGAATTGGTCTAACTACATCATCATGCATTGGTTACCGACGTACCTTACTCGGTCGCTGGGAGCCGGTAAAACACATATCATGTTAACTGCAGTGCCTTATCTAATGAATTCTTTAGTGGGAGTAGGTAAGTTGTGTCATTTTGTATAGGATGTACACTCAGAGGCACTTATAACCCAACACTGACATTTTTCTGTATAAATAGGTTATTTGTGAACGGATTTTGTTCAAATTTAGACTAAACAAAATTCAACATCATTCTTCCTACTTGGAATTATATTTACAATTCATCGATAAGAACATAGAAATAGAACCAAAACAAATAGGCTACTGTAAAATGAAAAATCACAGAATGACTGTAAAAATCATAACACAATGAACGGTCTCTGAATCCCATTAAATCTGTATGTTTACCAGTTCTTACACTTTGTATGTCCTCCCAATTGGCTATAACAAAGAACACAGCTCTGCCACACAGTTCCCTATTCCTAAATAAGGGCTTGCTAGTGTTTCAGCAAATTGCAAGAAGCTTTTGCCCGCTTTCTCACACACCTGTTCAATTCAGCCGACAAGTGTGATGTTTAGACCCGGCAACTTGGAATGCAGGAGTTGCTGGAACTCGAGGAAGCCCTAATTCAGGAATGGAGAATATTCCCCAAAACATCACTACGTCACAACCATGAGACAGGTTTTTACACTTTGCTATAGCCATGGGATGACACAGGAAGTATTAGAACTGGTTATTATACAGAATCAGTTGGACTTAGAGACTTTTCATTGTGTTACGATATTTACAGTCATTTTGTGATTTTTCATTTTGCAGTAACATATTTGTTTTGTTACTTTTCTATTTTCATGTTAATGAATTGGAAATAAAATTCTAGGAAATAAGTATGATATGTTGAATTTTGTATGCTCAAAAACTGAACAAAATCCGTTCACAAATAACCAAGTTATACCGAAAAAATGTAAGTGTCGGGTTATAAATGCCTCTGAGTGTAATACCATACTTGATCAATCTAACATCTAAAATAAATCATTCTGCTATGGTTTGATAAAATTCTATGTATTTACAACAAAGTTAAGGTTTTTGTTTTTTAAGAATGCCAACTACAACAAGCAGCCTTAAAATCATTTTGATGAAAAAAAGTGTGAGGTATTGTCATGACCTGTCGGCACCAGTAATGAATAATCTTTTATGATTAAGTCTTCAGTTACGGTCATTAACTTCAACACTAATAAAGCTATAACATTGAAACTTCATATGTGGATACACTTTGGCGAGTTTTACTTGTCAGGCTCATTTTGAAGTCAAAAGGTCAAAGGTTTTTGTGAGCTTTAAATAGGTAATCAATGTCAATTTTTCAGAAACTATTAAAGCTATTTACTTTAAAATAGTTAACTTGTTCCCTAAGCATCACGTGATGCAATATCTAAAAGGCAGATAGTCTTTAAGATTTTGGAATCTCATTTGTTGTTTTAAATTTGGTGCAAGTTTATGCCAGTCATGAGTTAAAGATAAGAAAATTTCTATATAACCCTCAGCCCTGGTTTGAATGTATTGGTGTAATATTGAAGCGTGAAAGCTTGTTTTAATAGATAAGTAATATTGTAATTTTCAGTTGCGGGACATTGGGCTGATTCTCTCATCACCACACAGAAGTGGACAGTATTATCTGTGCGACGGTTGATGACAAGTATTGGACTGATGGGTCCCGGAATATTTATTCTCTTCTTTAGTGCTGTCAATAATTTACCTTTAGCTGTGTTGTAAGTTAACCAAAAAATAAAAATTTGACCACGTCAGATTAAAACACAATCGTGTGCAGTCTATCAAAGTTCCTGCTTGTTTTCCGCTTACAAAACCTGTTTTTAAAGTACTGTATAACAGTATGGATCTTGTTCAGATTGCGATAGGTTTTGCGCAGGCTGGTCTGGATCCATGCTGGTCGCAAACCCACTATGTTGGTTTTGTCATGACATGGCTCATTTGTATCAACAGATTTGGAATACTTGACACAATAGAGTGACATGCTACGCAAAGTTTACTTAATCACATGTATGTACATGTATGTCAGTGTATACATACATAACCTGTTTCAGTCAAGTACTATAAGAGTTAATATAATTTTGTTCTGATTGTATAGGATGTAAGCCAAAATCTTGTCTCATTTACATTCATGAAGACTTAATCTTGTTTTTAACATCATCTATTCAAAGAAGTTTGCATCTGTATCACACTTTGGTTAAGTTTTTGCATGCAAATTGGTAACTCCAAAAACTATTGAAGAGAACTTCACACACTTCACACATATGAGAACATAATAGGAGGTCACTATAGAATTTTCAATGAATTTTCATAGGTACCCTTCAAAGTTTTAAATTTTGCATGGAGGGGCATTTAGGTCTTCCTAAAGCACTATGAAAAGAAATTATGACTTTCACAGTTTTTGTATGACTTGTAACCAAATAGAAAGAGAAAAATTAAAACAAATGTTATAGAAAAATTAAATAGTTTATTGAATGTGATTAGTTTTACATATATTAAGATTATGACTGTGGTTTATTTATTTCAGATTTGTTACAATATGCCTTGGGCTGAGTGCCTGTAATTCTTCAGGACATCTCAGTAATCACGCGGAGGTTGCCCCGAGCCATGCTGGCATCACCTTCGCTATCTCCAATACTCTAGTATGTACACTTGTAGTTTTCTATGTCAGATTATCATTGTAGATTGGTGGTGGTGTTGGTGTGTTGGTAGTTTTCACTTTGAATCGTTGAGTAAGCCACATTGAATTTGCCAGAGCACTGTTAAGTTTCGGCATTGTTCCAGGGCGGGCTGTCAAACAGTTAACCAGTACTAGTTGCCTTTATTTTTGCAAAGAACTGATTACTTTTGTACATGCCAGAGCATAGGTAGAGTGTGAATGACCATAGAAAGGATTTTATGATCCATTACAACAAAAATGATCTGCACTGTCCGTGAATCGAACCCAGGACAACCGATTCACAGTCCAACGCTCTACCTATTGAGCTATCCAGACGGTTACAATGTAGATAAAAACTTATCTACACAAGCATGACTAAGATGCCCTGTTTCATTATTATACCTGCTATGGTTTAAAAAAAAATTCAATGATTCAGGTCATTTTGGAAAGCCAACCGTTTTTTTCAAGTTTAATAATTATGTGTAGCCCTTATCCTGCTGGTGTTAACAGATTCTTCCTAGATTACCAGGATTAGCCAGCAAGTCCATGCAGTCTGATAATGTTCTTCAGTCAGTACATATAATATTAAAGTTTGTTCTTAAGTTTTGTCCAGATTGAGGGATGGACAAGTCCATTGAAGTGTGGTAAGGTGTCATATATCAACACAATTGACTTACCATTTATCAACAGTAACATTTTCTCTTATTGAATCACTTTCAAGTTCGCTTCTTGATATTATATGTAAAGCTTGAATCAACTATCTATAGGTTAAGAGGCAACCACCTTAACAACTAGGCCACAGCTCCCGATAATCAGTGGTTTCAACTCTTGTTTAGTGGACGGAAGTTACCATAATTGAAAAGAATGAGGGCTATGATGAATACATGTACATAACTTTAACCTGTCAGTTAACTTGATACATGTATTTAAACTTATTGATGCTATTAAGTGCAATTTACTTGACAGGTGAATAAAATGAAATTAATGCCAGTGAAAGTAACAATGTATTTACACTATTCTGTATTTATTTTTCAGGCAACTATTCCAGGAATTTTATGCGGGCCTTTAACGGCTGAACTTGTTACTCAAAGTCACGGCAGATGGTTTCCAGTGTTTGTTATTGCGGCTGGCGTTAACTTTGTCGGAGGAATGGTGTATTTGAGCCAGAGTGCGGCCAGTCAGTTGTTATAGCTGCGACGGGAGTTCTACTTGTGACTTTAGTTACCAGAAGTCTTTCATTGTTTATCTATAGGTGATAAAAGGATGGTTTTTAAAATGCTTTTTAATGGCCTCACCCTTTCTATTAAAGGGTATATTATTTTCACAATGCTCATTCTGTCTGTTAATAAATTTATGCAACAGTCCCTCCACATTTATGTTTTACAATAACAAAATTCTAACTCGTATTATAATATAAGACCCAAAAACGTTGAAGTTTTACTCTTTTGATTAGAAAATATTTTTATAGAGTTAAAACCTTTTTATCAATATAAAACGTAGACCTTAGTTGTTGTTTTTGTCTTCTAAAAAGATAAACTTCCTTAAAGAAGCAGTATTTATTTAAGTTCTTTATAAAGTGTGATTTCTGTGATAGTGTGATCTGATTGAAACACTCGTTGAAGACACGGCCAGGGATGACTTGTTTGATTCCCTGCTGCTTCCCCCGAGTCTGTCACTAGACTTTAAACTGATATCCTGGGAATATCATTCATGTACTTTGTACGTTACAATAAATCATATATTTTCTTATCATCATTTGTTCTGGCGCCATATTACTTAAATTGTGTTAGTGAGCCGTAAAATCTAACAAAATAAAAATATATTTTCTAAATAAAATAGTGTTAAGTTGAAAAAAATCTACATAAAATACATATATCTAAGTTTTCTTGAGGAGACCCATCCGTTGACTAGAGATATGTGTACAATGTATTTAAATATCAATTCAGTAAGAATTATTTAATCTTACGAAAGTTGTTTAAGCAGTAAAGTGAATATAATTTCAGTTATTATTGTCACTGCAGCATTTTTAAAAAATCATGTTTTAGACTGATTCTGTTTCATTTTACACATCCCTTTTGTTGCCAGTATATTTTAAAAATGGCAAATATTGAGGGAATTTTAGTTTATAATACATTTGTAATTTACAATTTTTGATGAGCAAAAGAACTTAATTGATCAAAATGAACAAATTTTTATGTGTTGAAATTATGAACTTTGAATATTCATGATTTAATAGGTGTAAAGATTGTATGAAATCTTTGAATATTCATGATTTAAAAGGGGTTTTACAGAGGTTTTATGAATATTTATTAAGGGAAAAGATTCCACAAAGTATAGGAAAATATAAATTAAGTCTTAAAATATTGACTGTTCAATATGGCATAGCTTTTTAACACTTTTATAGAATAGCTTGATATATGAAACGATTTCTGACGTTACAAAAATTTATAGTCTCCAAATTTTTTATAGGATTTAATGAAGTTTTTTATTTTAGTTTTTGCTGGCACTAATTTTTGAAGGCACTGTTTTACAATTTATTATGCTTGATGTAATGATCTAACATTATCTTGCTTAATTTCATAAATTGACTGTCCAGTTTCTATTTCTAGAAATTTTAGGCATATCAAGATGAAAATTGGAAGTTGATCAGCTAACATAGAGCCTGGTCAGACTGAACTTAATGCCAGTAATAACTTGAACTCAGCTTGACTCATTCATATATATATTGTTGAGAATCCTAGATCCGATCTTGTCTTTCATTCAACACCATATTCTTTTATGTCCCAAAATCCCTCAAGATGCCTGTTATGCATGGGATCATATTTTCACATTAAGTTATCAATGTGTTGGCAAATTTCTTGTCAGCAAAGATGTTTGAACAAGTAGAAATTTTGTGCAAAAAGAAATTATATAGAATTCTTTGGGTGTTGGAATTGTGGTTACGCCCAGAGGGGTAAAAATAAACTTTCCAGGAATGCTTGCATGGAAAAAAATGGAATTTTTTATATATATAATTTTATAAACAGAGATTACTTAACAATTTATGATCTAAATATAATGAGATTGGAAAAAAATAAAAGAGAACTTTTTTATGAATTTTAAGATTAACTTCAGTATCTTGTATAGAAATATAGTTGTGCCAAAAATGTTGTAAATATGCTAAATTTTAAGCTTTCTAAATTATGCTGTAAACAGTGCTATACGTTTGTAATGATTTTACTTTTTTGAATCCAAAGAACCACATTTTTAAATTTCACATGTATGAACTACATTGTGTTTTTTGTTAAGATGACATTGTTTCCAAATACATGTATATTTACTCCTATATTGGAATTTTTTACCCCCATCCCCCAATTTGTAATCAGTACCTCAAGTATCTCTTAAGGAGTGTGTATAAAAGAAAACATTTTATTTCCCATATAAATGGCCAGGGAACCCTAAATACAATTGGACTCTTTAACCCTTTATTTCCTTAATGTCTTAAATGGACTAGTCCAACTTTCATAAATGGAACTGTCTATTATTAATTTTTGGGGATGTCAAGATGAAACTTTAATGTCAGCCAAGGGAAGAACCCCTTGTTAGACTTCACAGAGGTGCAGGCTTGTCTGGCTATATACAGGTGGCAAAGGCTTATCATTTAGACTTTAGAAGCATAGGGGTTATTACCTTTAAAGTGATGGAGGTTATAAAATTTCAGAATTTAATATTTTCTAAAAGCTTGGCAGATGTTCTGTGATATACCATTTGCAAATGAAAAAAAAAATGTTATTTTCAACAGATATTATATGCTCATTCAAATATTTAATAGATATAGGTTACAGTTACTAGTATATGACACAGGGTTTATTAATATTATGACATATATAAAACATGTGAATTAATGTGGTTGTTTTTTATGCCTTCATATGTTCATGGTGCAAACACTGTATATAGATACTTTTAAATTATGAGATTAAAAGTTTAAATGCCATTGTAGTTGTTTACATGTATAAATTATATGTATTTATTAGAAAATAAAATCTGTATGTGAAATTGAAACAATTGAATTTTGAAGCTACCTTTCTCCCAGCAGTGTCAAATTGTCCCTATAGAAAATACTCCCTTGATCTAGATTACAGGGATTGTGGGATTGAAATTCACAATAGACTAACTCCGGAATTAAGAATATTTGGGTTTTCCCCAGCTAATCAGTAGTTACGAACTTTTACGGTTACAGCTTCGAAAATTAGTGCAACAGGTTGACTTATCTATTGTGACTCATGGTTGTGCACTGTGAAGCTATAACGTTAAAAGTGTCTTTGTACCTACAGATTAGCTTGGAAAAACCCACATTTGCTGAGTTCCGGATAGCATCTTTTATCTGCTCGCAATCAACACAGCTACGTGAACCAATGAGCCATAGAATTGATTCTCTAGTGCAGGCATCGCAGTTGTATTTTATAGGGTTGGCAGTTTTAAGTCACACTGACACAGTTACAGTCATATGATGACTTTAGGAAAACCTCAGATTTCCTGTCAGGCTTTATGTCAGGTTACAGCCAGCACCATATTAGAACCACCCTCTGTGAGCAATCTGTATACTTACAAAATAATCAAAAGTCGTTGACAGAGTAATTAATATATCCCACACTGTGAAGTGCAGGTCATTACCTTGATTACTCAGCCATAGAGGCTACATTTATATTTAGTGTGATTGGTTAGTGGTACAATAGGGGCCTCCTTGGCCGAGTGGTTAAGGTTGCTGACTTGAGATCACAGGTCCCTCACCGCTGTAGGTTCGATCCTCACTGGGGTCGAAATCTTTCATGTGAGGAAGCCATCCAGCTGGCTTACAGAAGGTCGGTGGTTCTACCCAGGTGCCCGCTCGTGCCTGAAATAATGCACGAAGGGGCACCTGGGGTCTTCCTCCACCAATAGCTGAAAAAAAATCGATGAAAAAATCTCGACGGGACGCTCTAGGATGGCCCGACTTGAGTGTACGGTCGCCCATATGGGCTTTCCGGCGGCGACCTTAAATAAACACATTAAAAAAAAGTGGTACACTCACTTTTCTCTTCCCCTTGGTATTTGCATATCGTTGTGAAAGCACAGGGCACCGGCAGATGATCCACTGTAACGTAAAACAGCAAGTTCCCATGCTCTCTACAGCTTGGAGTTACAACTTTATGTTTGTATTAAGCTTGCTGCCAGTGTTGTGACTGCGGAGGGGAGTGAAAGGATAATGAGAAAAGTAAGCTAGGGTGAGTGAGCCCCTAACACAGAGTGACGGTGCAAAAGCCTGGCCTTTTGCTTGTATAACAGCCCTTTTCAGGGCTACCCCTTTTCATATTGTGTCAGAATACTGTACATTATGGTTCTCATTGACCGCCATACATTTGCCTATTTTGGCTCAATATTCATACCTTTGGCCAATACTCCATGATACTGAATAAATGTATATTATCACCATTTTGTGCTTCAACATTAAACCTGTAAGGTCTTGAATGGTAACATGTCCTGGGTCCGTATCCAACGGTGACAGCTGCTTTTTGTGGCTCACGGGACCCTCATTACGCATGGAATGCATACATAGTGTTGCACTCATTTTTATCACATAGAAGACAAAAGTACTATAAATATTACAATTATTCTTTAATTCAACAGACTAGTTCAACCACATTACAAATAATGGTGGCATTTCTTTACTTACTAATCTACAAAGAATGTGTATAATATATAAGTTTTACATTTTCATTCATTAAAACAGAAAATTTTTATATATTAGTGTTTTATATTAATTATAGTATAGGTTAGTGTTTAATAATATGTATTAACAAGAGCTGTCCGTAAGACAGCGCGCTCGACTTTTTTATTGCTTGCCAATAAAAAAAGTTTTTGCAGTAAAAGGCAATACAAGAATCTCTGTATTTTTAAAGTGAACTAGTTGTTTGATACCCTTGAATATTACAGCAATGTTTATATGACATAATTTATGGTAAAGTGAACAAGTGGATAGGAATGAATTTTTTTAGATTTTTTAAGTTTTTTAGTGCTTGCCTATAATACAAAACATTGACAGTTAAGGGCCATAATTCAAATAAAATCTTTGACAGAATTACCTTCTCCTGGACATGTTTGGGAATCATGATTGTAAACAAGTATTCCAACTTTCAAATTAATATCTCAAACAGTTCAGTCAAAAAGTGGACTGGTACTAAAAACTTAACCAAGATTCTAAGTCGATAAAAGGCCTTAATTTTTAAAAACAAATCCTTGACAGAGTTACCTTCTCTTGCGTACAGATGGGGGTAATGATGTGAAATAGCATTAAAAGTTTCAAAGCAATATCTCAAAGGGTTAAGGCAATAAGTGGATTTTACCCATATTCAATGTATTTTCTAAGTCAAAAAGGGGCATAATTCTGTCAAAAACCTTGACAGAGTTATGTCCTCTTGTCTGTTGATGAAGGTCGTGATGGTAAACAAGTATGGTCAGTTTCAAAGCAATACCTCCAATGGTTTTGAAATAAAGTGAGGTGGTACAAAAAACTTAACCAAGCTCAATACACTTTCTAAGTCAAAAAAGGGCCATAATTCTGTCAAAAACCTTGACAGAGTTATGTACTCTTGTCTGTAGATGGAGGTTATGATGGTGAACAAGTATGGTAAGTTTCAAAGCCATACTTGTAATACTTCTGAAATAAAGTGGGGTGGTACGAAAAACTTAACCAAGGTGTGACGCCAACGCCGACGCCGAGGCGAGTAGGATAGCTCCCCTTTTCATAGAAAAGTCGAGCTAACAAAAATAATTGGTCAAGCCTGCCGCAGGCAGGCGACCAATTATTTTTGTTAATGCATATTATTAAACATTAACCTATTTAATGATCAACATTATTTTTTCAACCAAAAACAATGCATTTCACCAAATCACTGATAGCTCCGCCCTTTCGCTCTACTAGATGTCTACACCTTGTCAAGTTTCTAACATATCACATTTAGATAAGCTAATAAATGGCCCTTTCAACAAATAATCAGGCACATTTTTTACTGAAATGTCACAGAATTTATACCTTTATCTACAGTAAGACTGTCATGTCTCTATAGAATATCTCGAGGATGCAATTAGATAAAAACAATGGAGTTAATGAAATGTGTACATTCTTTATAAATTAATGGAAAATATGAGAAAAATACATTAGATTAATAATTTATACAAATTCGTTATTAGCTTTAAGTTATTCACTAACATTTAAAATCCCTATTGATTTGGTCATTTGAAAAACAGTTTTTCCATGTG
The DNA here is from genome assembly GCF_026571515.1 of Ruditapes philippinarum. Taxonomy (NCBI): domain Eukaryota; kingdom Metazoa; phylum Mollusca; class Bivalvia; order Venerida; family Veneridae; genus Ruditapes; species Ruditapes philippinarum. Next base: position 200,489 of record NW_026862840.1, on the reverse strand, counting down.
TTAATCTAGGTTTACAGGTGGAGGTGGTCCCTTTACAATGAGTTTTGCAGCCAAAAAATGTTATCATTGTATTCTTAATATCAATGATTGTTAATGCAGTTCATTCCTATTAAGTGAAAAAAAAAATAATGTTTTGGAAAATATAAAGTTTAAAACACTCAGCAATTTATAACAGACATTTTTCTTAGAGTTAAAAGGATATAAAAAAGTTAATATGCAATCATTTGTCTCTGCGTACCCAACATGTATTATCTATGTAATAAATCAATTGATTGTATCCTCACATTTAGAAACACCTGACCTCGACTAATTTTTTTATGTTGGCATTGTTTTGCTAACCTTCACATTTTACAAATCAGAGTGTAAACCACAGCTCTAACTCCTCCCTTATATAATACATTATTGAAATTTGTTAGACTGGTTAGACGACAGATTAAGTGAATTTTATTTAGTTAGTACGGATTAACCAAAGTTAGACTAAGCAGAAATTTGAAAAATACTACAATGTGATTGGACAAAAAATAATGTTGATCATTAATATGTATAGCAAGTTACCTGTAGTATGAAAATAATATTGTTACACTTTCTACTTGGTGCAATTAATTTGTTTTTAAGTAACACCTTTGCTTTCACCAGCCTCCCAAAGTGAAAATCAGCTATCAGAATGTATATTATCAGACAAGAATCAGGATAGAACAGTTTTGCTTTTTAATCACCCCATAAGCATGGATGAACATTTTATGTATTGATACAGAATTCAGTACTGATTTTTGGCCTTCTTAGAGGTAATTTCTTTGAATCATGTAAATCAGGTGGGATATTAGAAGAAGGTATGGTGAAGGCCTCGAAAGCCAGCAAATTGCCCTTGAGAAGTGATTCTTCTAGTTTAAAGCTCTCTACAGTCTCCACAAATTCACTGGTGTTTCGCCCTTATGACAGTGCAACAGAAAGATACCATATGCGGAGACCTTAAAACCAGGGGAAAAGATACAACTCAACAACTAACAGATACTTAACTAACCAAAACTTCAAGGTCAGAATTGAACACACACTCAAAATCCACAAATGGAGTTGCGAAAATCTTTAAAGAACAGTTGTCAGAAAAATTAAAAGGAAAAGCAATGTCGCGAAATACAAACCAATCAACAAACAATAGCAATGACAAGATACTAAATGTCCTTGCCGAATACCGTAAAGACTGACTTAGTGACCCCTGTATATAGCGACATTCTGTCTTTAATGACCATAGTGAGGTGCGTCGAACCGTATTTACTATACAAATGGTCTATAAGTAGCGACTTCCTGTCTAGTCCTTACAATAACCATGATGGTATGGTATATAAGCCATGCAAAGGGACTTTTGCAAGGTGCGTAACTCAAATGAATCTTTATTCGTTCTATGTGAATTGCATTGTGGGTTACAATGGCGATGAAAAGAAAGTTTCTTTCGATAAAAGTGAAATGTTATGCCATAAAATTACTTGATAAGGACATGGCGACATATAAAATTGCTGAACAGCTTGGCGTTGGCCAAACGCAGATTCAAAACCTATGTAAAAGAAAAGCTGAGATCATGAGTGATGTTGAAAACAATGTACCTTTGTCAACTAAAATATAAATAAACCCTATATATGGTTACTTTCCTGCTTTTCAACAAAATATTGGCAAAATATGTTCATATATCCAAATTCTGTAGAGACTGTTCACAGTGACTCCCTGTCTATAATGACCTTTTTTCTTTTCTCCCATCGAAGGTCACTGTAAACAGTTTTTACTGTATTATGATGAAGTGACAGAGAAAAAACAACTGGCAAATCTTGGTTCCCACAAACAGACCTTTACTACGGCAGACAATATCCAGGACTCCATTTAAAACATCCTTCAAGAATAAGACTCAAGTTGTCGGTGTTTTAATGGATAATTGTTCTACAATGAGAGGTGTGCACATATCTCTTGGATGTAAAGTGGATTTACATTGCACATGTTAAACAATGTGACAAAAACCTTCATGAGTCAAGTTGACCAGAATATCCCAGCTTTCTTTTCTAATCTTTTTTATGACAAAAGTTCAAGAGATTTTTGCTGACAGAAGTTCAGAAATTAATGAATGTTCCTCACTTCAAACAAATGTTGTAGCAACAGGACTAATGAAATGTTTAGATTCCATAACTCTGTATCACTATAGCTTCATGATTGAGGCAGAATTGGCAAAATGTACTATTTTGTTCCAGATTGATAATTTGTACAACATGTAGACTTTTTAATACTGACCTTTAAGTGTGACCTTGACCTTGGGTGTAGAAACCCAATTATAATGCTCTGCACATCGTCTCATAATGGTGAACACTTGTGCCAAGTTATTTCAAAAGATTTTCAGCGGTTTAAAAGTTATAGAGTGGGCACAAAATGTAGACTTTCTAACACTTGACCTTTTGGTGTAACCTTGACCTTTTGGGTAGAAACCCAATTATTGCGCTCTGCACATCATCTCATAATGTTGATCACTTTTCAGCATTTTAAAGTTATAAAGCAGACATGAAAGTGTGATGGACAGACGGAGGCCATTCCTATAATCCCCTCCCCACTATATGGAAGGGGATTAAAAAGTGAACAAAATGACAACCTCTAGCATCAATCCACCAAACATGAACTGGGACAGTGTATATTTACCATCAACATGGGAAAAATTTGAAAGAAATGTAAAGTTAATGCTCATTGAACCTCTAAAAGAGGAATCAGAGGAAGAGAGAATATCATATATACTTATAATGGGTAGGAGAAAAGGATCAAGATATTATGCAATCCTGGAATTTAAACACAGATGAAAGAAAAAAGATCACATAATTCACCAAATTCCAAAGTCATGTCCAACCAAAACCAAACCCAATTTTCGCAAGATATCAATTTAACAACGAAAGGAAGGGTGATGAAAACATGGAACAATTGTCACAAGATTAAAACTTTAAGCAAATGCAGATACCAAGATGAGATAAAGGATGAAATGATCAGAGATCGCATTGTTTTCGAGGTGAACAACCAAACTAAGGAAAGAATTAATAAACGAAGGAGAATCGTTATCATTGGACAAAGCAATTCAAATATCTCAAAATTTCCATAATGGTAAGAAACGGATGGACAGTCTAAACCCAAAACAAGATGTTAACTACGTAAAACATCGACCAAGGCATGGTCGTGCAAACCCAGAACTGCCAACATCAGAACAAAATGGAAATCTACAATTAATAGCTGTGGAGATTGCGGAACACACCATGATGCATTCTCTTCCTGGTTATATATAGTGCTGTTTTGCCTGGACATCTCATTTGACATGTTTTATTCTTAATAATAAACTTGTCACCAAAAAAAAAAACAACAAATTGTACAACATATTTATGCATCTAGTTTAATCTGAGGATAAGGAATAATTTTGATACTTATAAGTCATGAAACAAGAGCTGTCGGTAGGACAGCAACGCTCGACTATTTTTAGTGCTTGATAGTAAAAAAAAAATGCTTGATACAGTTACCTCCTCCTGTTTACAGGTTGGGGTAATGATGGTGAACAAGTGTGCAAAGTTTCAAGCCATATGTCAATGAACTTTGAAAATATTTGAGGTATTACAAAAACTTTAACATAAATTCTAAGTCGAAAAAGGGGCATAATTCTGTCAAAATGCCTGATAGAGTTACCTCCTCCTGTCTACAGGTTGGGGTCATGATGGTGAACAAGTGTGCAAAGTTTCAAAGCCATATGTCAATGGACTTTGAAAATATTTGAACTATTACAAAAACTTTAACATAAATTCTAAGTCGAAAAAGGGGCATAATTCTGTCAAAATGCTTGATAGAGTTACCTCCTCCTGTCTACAGGTTTGGGTCATGATGGTGAACAAGTGTGCAAAGTTTCAAAGCCATATGTCAATGGACTATGAAAATATTCGAACTATTACAAAAACTTTAACATAAGTGGTTACGACGACTCAGACGCCGACGCTCGGGTGACTGCAAAAGCTCTACTTATTCTTATCGAATAGTCGAGCTAAAAAATAATAAAAATTATATTTTTTATCGTGATAGCCCTTGTTTCAGATTTAGAGTTTAACACTTTAGGACTTCATTATTTCATTATCATAACTGTTTGATTATCAAGTTATCTTTGTTTCCCCTCCTGCTACCCCATACCAGTTTGGCAAGGGAAGGTGGAAAAAATATTTTTTTAACCCAAAGTAGTGTTTTTTTCTATCTGAAATTACATGGAATTCAAAACTGATTGTGAATGTTTAGCATCTTTTAAAAGTTCAGCACCATAGTTGTATACATATTGTAATATGAAACTGATTATATAAATGTATACATCCGCATTCTTAGAAATTGGTGCAACAGTTCTTCCAGTATTAAAATTGTAGTCATAAAACACACTTGTGTCTCTTTTTTTCCCATTAGTGTTATACGTTCTCTACTTTTGATATACTCACATACAAAACCACATAATATTACATGGTGTAAGAAATATTGCTGAATGTTTTAGATATTGGATAAAAAGTTTAATATTATACTGTTATATTTAATATAGTTATCATTGATTTAAATGGAAAAAAAATACAATGAATCTTACAGTTATGAACTGGCAAAGCTCAAATTTAATTGAACAGTGGCAAAAATTTAAATTAAACGTTGAACTTATATTTTCTGGACCACTAAAATCTTAATCAGAGGAAGAAAAATATGTCATATTTATTGCTATGGTGACTCACAGATTTTTATTGTAATTAAGATCTGTGGGTGACTTAGACATAGAAGCTCAACACTTATTATGGAAAGTTCAAAGATCACATGCAACTAAAACTAAATCAGATATTTGCTAGATAATAGTTCATGAACAAGGTACAAAGAAGTGACTCAATTGACATTTTTGTGATGAGGGTAAGAAATAAAGCCACATTCACAGACAAAAATGACAGAATGACAGAATTTTTGAACATTGCCTTGAAAAGAAGTCATTTTCTGCTACCAGTGGTTGAAGATGTGTTGTCTGAACTTAATTCTGCTAAAGTTTTTTCAAAGTAATACATAATCATTTATGGAAAGGGTAAAACTTACGAAGAAGCATTGCACGATCATGACAACAACGTAGTGAAACTACTAGAAAGACGCCAAGAGAGAAATATTAAGCTAAATAAAGAAAAATTTCAGTTGCACAAAACCAAGATGTCGTTTGTAGGACATTTGCTGACAGACACAGGGGTGAAACCTGACCCGTCTAAAGTAGATGCAATTATCAACATGCCAAGACCCACAGACAAGAAAGCTGTACAACATTTTTAAGGCCTCGTTAACTACTTAACAAAGTTCTTAGATAAACTAAGTGAACTGTGTGAGCCATTAAGACAATTGACGCATAAAGATGCAGTATTTCAGTGGACAGAAGTCCATGATGAAGCGTTTGACACGCTAAAACAGGCAGTGTGCGATGCTCCTGTACTATGATATTTTTACCCAGAGTCTGAAGTTACTCTACGGATTCCTCAGAAGCCGGTCTTGGTTGTGTATTGTTACAAAAAGGGCAGCCTGTAGCATATGCAAGCCGTAGTTTAACAAATGCAGAAAGGAATTATGCAATGATAGAAAAGGAACTATTAAGTATCCTATACAGAATGACCAAATTTCATCAATTAACATATGGAAGAAAGGTTATTGTTGAAAATGACCATAAAGCATTGGAAATTATTAGTAAGAAAAGTTCATACAAGAAACCAAAACGATTACATTGTTAAATCTGATAAAGATTTAGGTCTTGGAAAATTTGCATGTGTAGACTTAAAGTGACATTATGCTCATTTGTTTGTTGTCAAGTTGACTTGAATTAGATATTTATTTCAAAAGCTTGACCATTTTAATGGATTGATAATTAGAATATGTTTAGGATAAGAATTGAAAAACTGCTTCAAATACTCTTTTTTTTATCAACTGAGCAATATACTCTGAAGGATATTTATAGAAATTTCCTTGCAACATGTGGGTTATTGAATATTCATTAAAAGTTTTTGAAACTGGAAGCAAGTATTGGAAAATGTAAACTCATTTTGACTTTTACCTGAACTCTCAACATTAGATGAGCATAATTTCACTTTAAAAAAGGCCCATCTGGACAAGACTTGCAGGCATTCAATCACCCGGCAGCACATTTACATTAGAACTGGCTACACTACGGCTGCTAAGGGAAAGCTGAAAATGCCACTTGAAGGAGGATCTCTGCTCTTGACCAAGAATAAGCAAACAAGAGCCGGACTAATGCTGCACTGAAGAATTTGGCTCAAACATGCAACAACACTCCATAGATAAAGAAAGAGGACAACATGCTTTTTTTTTTTTTTTACGTCACATCGACACAGAATACGGTAGGTCATATCGCGACGTTCCAGCTTTACTGGTGGAGGAAGACCTCAGGTGCCCTTCTGTGCATTATTTCAGGCACGAACGGGCACCTGAGTAGAACCACCGACGTTCCGTAAGCTAGCTGGATAGCTTCCTACCATGAAAAAATCCAAAGTCCCTGTCGGGGATTCGAACCCACAGCGGTGAAGGGCAAGTGGTTTGAAGTCAACGACCTTAACCACTCGGCCACGGACGCCCCAGACAACATGCTGAGATAGGTAAAAATTGTGTGGACCAGCAAGTCAAGGATATCAACCAAAGGCTTGACAAGGACAGAATTGATACTGATTTCTGGCAGAAAGTCTTCAACTTTAAAACCTTCACAGAGATATAGTATGCAACATATGGTCCTGGCATTGACTTTATCTTTTAATATAATGGATGACATTTAATGAGAAAGGCAGAACAAACTTACTGTATAAAACTATGAGGCTGTGGCCATAGTGAACTAAAGAGGAGATATGTATAAAGCACACAAATGACCCATCTGGACACATGACAAAACAAGAGGGCCATGATGGCCCTGAAATCGCTCACCTGTATATAGGCCCCCAGGGTGGGCCAATTTTAACCCAGGGGCTTTTATTTGAGCAAACTTGGTAGACACCCATTTGAAGAGGTTTCATGATAAATATCTAAGCTCTAGCTCTAAGAAGATATTTTTTAGTTTTTACTATGCACACATAGGGAAAAACAATGACAATGTCCCCAGGGCTTGGACAAACTTGGTAGACACTCACTAGAAGATAATTCATGCTTAATATCTAAACTCTGGCTCTTTGGGTTTTTAACAGAAGATTTTTTTAAGTTTTATAAGGAAAAATCAATGATCCCCGGGGCGGGGCCAATTTTAACCCCAAGGCCCTTATTTGAACAAAAAAGGTAGACACCAATTAGAAGATGTTTCATGCTAAATATCTTAGCTCTAGCTCTAAAAGTTTTTAAAAGAAGAATTTTTAAGTTTTTACTATATACATAAAGGGAAAAACAATGACCCCCCGGGGTGGGGCCAATTTTGACCCCAGGGCTTTTATTTGAGCAAACTTGGTAGATACCCACTAGAAGATGTATTCAATGCTTAATAGCTAAGCTACTAGCATTTTGGTTTTTTAAAGAAAGAATTTTTACATGTTATTATATTTTACTATAATACAAATAAGGAAAAATCCAATGACCTCCCTCCTCTCCGGCGGATCCGAGCCAATTTACCCCAGAGGCCATTTATATTGAACAACTTGGTAGACACTGATTAGATAATGTTTTGCCAAATAATTTAATCTCTAGATTTTACGGATTTTCTAAAGAGAAGATATTTTAAGTTTTTTTCTTTTGGTTGCTCATGGCAATCACTTTTGGCTGACATCGGGCAACCAGGTTCTGCTTGAGAATTAAAATCTAAAATATGAACAATATTTTAAAGTTGATACCAAAGGAACATTCCTGTTGAGATTAATTGGATGAAATTGGCTTAGGTGGTTATGATGAAGAGAGAGATGTCATTTAAAGTAAAAATTTACGGACGGACGGAAGCCGGACGAAAAGCGATCACAAAAGCTCACCATGTCAATTTGTGACAGGTGAGCTAAAAACTAAATAAATCCTTATGCAACATACCAAACTTGCCTAAAGAAACTAAAGGACATTGAATTGAAGCAGTTTAACTTTTCTATTTAAGAACTTAAAGAATGAAAAGGCAAGAGGTATGCCAAGTTTGTTAAGTTACAAAATAAAGCAAGACACACAAAAAACAAAAAGGACAATATTCCCTAAAGATGGTTAAGAATATAATTAAATAAAATGTTTAAGGTTGTGAGGACTTTAACAATTATGTAAAAAGATGTTTAAAAAGCATAATTTTAGACTTGTAATAAATAACTTGTAAATGTATAGATCTCTTGGTCACAATATCTTTTGAAACATTTTAACATGAGTTTTGATATTTTTCTTTCATTCCTTAATGCCAGAAATTGGCTTCAAGAACTTGCCAAAAATATATATCACAATATTCTCTTCACAGATTCTTTATCAAGAAAAAGCAGATTCACAACTGACTAAAACTTAAATATTGCATATCCATCTCTTTTAAAGACAAATGTTAAGATTCTTTTCCAAAGAACATTTTTTCTGTATTTTCAAAAACAATATTCGCGAGGTCTGAGATTTCTTCTTTCCTTGCTGCTGCCAGCACTTCTAGAACTTGACTGAAAATATACAGGTAAAATCTTGTTTAATATGTCACCATAGCAACTGAGATATAAATGTTAGTGCATAATTGTAAATAGATAGTTTCTAATTTTCACAATAATTACCTCTCTTTACAAAAGTAGCAGCCATTTTGGAAATTGGTTGGGAGCATGTGTGTTATTACTCGATATAAATTATACTAAAACTAAAATTCTAACACTATCGGAAATTTTTCTATATAAACAAAGAAGGCCCGAAGCGTGCATTATTCTGCAACAATGCACTCGCCGTTTCTTATTATCTCCCTGTGTATTTTCACTTAGAGGCGCATTTTTGTTTGAAAAATCTGATAAATAAAAACAATTTTTGTCGAATTATTTATTGTGTGAAAATATTATTAATGATAGAAAAGGTCAACTAAAGAAAAATAGATTAACCCGAACACCAATATCTTAATTCCAGTCAGTACTCGGACCAGTAACGCTGTACAAGATGTTTTAAAGTGTGTTGTACGTGACGTCCAATGGTAGCGCCAAACAGCACGTGCAAAACAATCAAAAATTCAAGTACGCTATGTTTAACGTCGCAGACGAGTTAAGTTTTACATTTATTCACTTTTAATAATTTGTATTTCGCTCTGGAAAATTATAGAATGAAACTAAAAATAAGCAACAAAGTTTTATCACGTTTTCAAAATCGTATATTCTCAAAATGTTTCTACACGCGGATAGATATTAACGACAGTTTTTTTCAATCCACTATCTGGAATCGGCCTTTAAAAACGTTTCTTTGGAAACTTCTGAGGCGAAATACAAATTTAACCGCCAAACATAAAGTCCAACTTTATAATAATAATTATATTTTTTCTTGACGTGTCGAATGGAAAATAGATATTAATTCTTCGTGCAATTATTGTATAATAATGCACGTTTTTTCGCTTCAAATGCTATTGTTAATTAATCACTCAGGACCTATCGGCCTTCGTGATTATATTACTACGCATTTGAACTCAAACCGTGCATTATTCTACAACAATGCACTCAGAATTGATATCTATTTCCTAATTATACTTATTATAAAACTATAATCAACTTATTCTGAATATTTCATAATGTGCAGTTATGTAAACTTTGAGCTTAAACATCTTTGACCAAGTTCTTCAAAAAAATAGACAATGTTTTCTTACATTAAATTTGTCTTTCAACAAAAAATATAAATGATTAAGTTCACTACTTTAATTAAAAGCAGCACGCCTCCAGATTAAATCTTATTTTCATGAAAATTTTGAAAACGTATCTAAAAAGAAAAATGTTATGAAGATAACAAGAAAAGTAATTAACAAATTGCAAACAACACCTAAAATCTACATAAATTACCGAAAAGAAGTCAAATTATGCAAAATTAGCCCTTACTGCGTTAGTAACGCAGTAGAAATATGGTAATACATTCTGCAAAATCAGCCATTTAAAGCACATAAAATGTACATTATTACTTGATTCTTGAATATTTCTAATGTTCTTAAAATCTTAGAACGTTTTTCTCAATTTTATTTGTCTTGAAATATTTTGGCTCATCTGGAGGCATACAGCTTTAATGTGGACACATGTTAGGTAAATGGTCAACAATATAAATTAACTTAAATATTGTTATACTTGTCCTAAAAAATCATAAAAAAACAGTTTCCAAGAGTGATTAATGAAGTACCTTCAACATAGCCTAAAATAATATGAAAACTTACATAATAGTTGCGGTTCATTTCGACTTTTCACCATAAACCTTTCGTCCATTTTTCTTTCTTTTTTGTAGGAATTCGTGTCTGTACAAACTTGAGGCTAGCATGTGTATTTCGGAAATCACCACCATGTTAGCATCGTGTATTATTAATACACCCACCCAATTGTGTGTCTGCTTTAAACTCTTCATTTAATCATTTGAATATGAGTTTGGCTTTTGTTTTGTTGAAATTAAAAAAAATAAGAATCCGTTCGAATTCCATGTGTCAAAAATGCATTTTAAGAACAGTGCAGCAGTGTCACTTTTTTTTGACTTGACTCCTAAATTTTTACCTTGAACCTTCAAAATAATGATTTGTACATGTGACACGTGTGTTCAACTACTTTAAAATCCCTCGCTTCGAAAGTTATGGAAAATTTTGTCCAAAACAAAGTCAACTATGTGGTATGTAAAACCTATTACCATACCTGTTTCCACATTATTCTATCACTTTGCGGACGTGTACACATGGACATTATATTGTTCCTGAGTCTTCACAAAGAACTGAAAAATAATAGATTTTAAGTAGCTATGTTCTTGATCCATCAAAACGCTTGAAAAAAAATTAATAGTGTATAATAGTTTTACAAATCTTATTTATTATATATTTTCCGCACATTAAAAATGCTATAGATAGCTTGGAATAAATGGGTTTTGGCCATGTTTCCTAGTATCACACCAGCAATGGTTACTTCATTACTTCATGATTGCATACTTCAGAATGGTTTAGATAAGCTTCAAGTTTTCATCACAATCAAGCTAAAGTACACATAAATATGTTTGTTTATACAATTATAAGAAACATTTATATTTGATTTTTTCTTAATCAAATTGGCATAACACTACACAAAGTGTATGACCGCTAGTGCCTTTCATGCATTATTTCAGGCTTGAGAAGGCACCAAAGTAAAACCACCAAATTTCTCTAAGCAAGCTGGTCAAAAGTCCATGAAGGGATTAAAGCCCACCATAGAGAGGTTAAATATTTCAGGTCAGTGAACCACTCAGCCATAAAGGACCCACAAAAATGGGGACTCTATACAAAAGTTAAAGGTCTTGGATTGCCGGTGATTAACAAATATTATTGTAAAGACACATTTGAGCCGCGTCACGACAAAACCAACATAGTGCGTTTGCGACCAGCATGGATCCATGCTGTTCGCTATCAGTTTCTCTACTTGTTATAGGGTTTGTAAGCAAACAGCATGGATCCTGATCAGACTGCGCGGATGCGCACGCTGGTCTGGATCCATGCTGGTCGCAAACGCACTATGTTGGTTTTGTTGTGACACGGCTCATTTGAAGTTTCAAGCTTTTGCTTCCAGTGTTTATTAAAACAAGAAGTTGCAAGCAAAATCTTTACTTAATCTCTCCCAAAGTTTAATGCTGACACAAGGGTAAGTAGAATAGTCTCAATATTCTTCCAAAGTGAAGCTATAAATTCTTTCCTTATAAAAATAAATAAATAACTAATGAAATGGAGTTTCATTCATAAATACAAAATGTACTAGAAGTCAAAATGCAAGAACTAAGCATTCATTAAATGTTGTCACCCAAATTTTTTTACCCAAAAAAAACTTAGGGATTTTTATTGGGGGCCCAAAAGGAAATTTTCTACAAGTATGTTGACCAACAAGTTTTGAAATTTTGAAATAGGGATATTACCATCCATTAATTCCAATAAATAGTCCCTGATCAGATCCTCAGCAGCTTCCTCTTTTTGTCCCTTTGTAATGAATGTACCTGTAATAAAATAAGATTGTATATCACTCAAACACACCTGTATACAATGTTTAGAGTGAATACATCTGTTGTAAATGCTAAACTGTACAGTCAAATATGTTATCAGTATGATAATCTCAATCAGGGTCTTTCTTTTTGGAAATTTGTTTTTGTTTTTTTCATTTTACGCCTTTTTCAAACAGTATTTCAGTCATATAGGCGGGTAGTTTCTAACCATCGTTCCTGAGAGAGTTACACCAGACTAGACAAACCTTCCTCCGCTTGCTTAAACTACCAAAAGCATTCTCCCGGGATCGAACCCACGCCAGAGAGGTAACTGAATTAGAAGTCATCGACTCTAACCCCTTTCTTTTTGAAAGACCCTGTTTGAAGACCCTGTCTCAATTTAGCCATTAATCAAACAAAAGTTGACTGGTTATACATTATATATCATTTACTCATAGTTTGATGAATATGACATACATCATGCACCTGGCAATCATAACTTCTGTTCCTAAAATCCTGGAGTAGACATGCTTTGACTTTTGAATTTACCAACTTCACCCTACAGGTACAGTCAGATGGTGAAATCCCCACCAAATGCACCCATACCACCAGTTGGTCACATCCCCTGCTATTTTGATGTGAATACTAAACAAACACAATGCACAGTGTGGGGAAAGACATAAGTTACAAACTCATGACCCCCCCCCCACTGTTCCTTTAAAAACAACTCTTGACACATCAAATAAAGTATTTTGTTGTGCTACTGCCTTGTTTCTATTACCTTAAATTAAATTCAATCAAACATATCAATTTAAGTTATCCAGCTATCAGTATTACTATGACATTTAAATATTTGATAATTACAATTAAGCAATATAACTATGGTAACAGCATGTTTTTAACTCACCAACGACACGCCTTTTATTCTTTGTTCTCTATTGACGTTTTATAATAATGCATGGCAAAATCATGCTCCTGCCGGGCTCTGTGAGTGAATGAAATTAATGGAAGCTGTTTAATTGTTTCCACCATTCAAACTGTTTTCAAAAATAAAAACGCTGAAAATACACTCAAGTCATTATTTGTTTATAAATTTTTACAATTAGAATTGAGACTTAGCATTGACTAGGAGTTTAATAGGCAGTTAAAGTAGACATGATATAATGAGATATTTTAGTGTCAGTGGGAATATTAAAAGACTTATGCCAACAGTTAAGTTGGAACAAACCATGCAACATACCAAGACCCTATACTACTGGCTGGTCTTTTTTTTCTTTGGCCGAGTTAAAGTTTCCAACCAACTTTTCAGCTTTCCCAGTGAGTGGAAGACTTAAAAGTGCCCTCATTGCATTACTTCAGGCACAAGGAAGAATCTGAGTAGCACCCCAATTCATTTTCCATACTTTGCCATTAAAATCCCTTATTATCATAAATGACTGTCCAAAACTCAAAGTAGAACATATTCATTCTGAAATGTCAGAAGGGCAAAGGCTAAACTAAGACAAATTTGATATACTTATAAAAATATTTTTCATTTTATTATATACTGATTATCATATCAAAGTTTCAATTTCATAATTCAGTTTTTTTCTCATGCACAAGGGCAAATTTCCTGCATAATACAAATATTTTTGGTTCCTTCTTAATTCAACTTTAATTCTAAAACCATCAATTTTCAAAATCTTATTATATTTTCACTTTGAACAATTATCAAGCAGCCTTTTAAAGTATTACATTTGTATATTTAGATGTAATACAAATATTCAAACTGTATTTAAATTTAATATTTGGTTTTTACATTCAATAATAGCAAAGAAACTTACTTCAGCTGCGTTTCTTTTGGACAAAATTGCAGACGGTCATAATCTGGAAATGATATAAAATAATCTGTCCTAGAGACAAAATTTAATAGAATCTATTTCATTGGATATTTAGGTTTTAAAAATGGCAAAAAAATAAGTATTATTAAATAGATTCAAAATCACATCTCTTATTTTATTTCTTTAAAAACAACTCCTAAGTCCTATGCTTACTAGTACATACTTTATGAGCATAATGTGACATTTGCCACCCATATGATACATTTACTCACAGTTAGGAGACCGTCATTTCTAGCAAAAGGCCCCTTGTTGAAATGCAATTGATAAATTCCTTCTCTGACCATTCATTTGAATAACAATGCATTTAGCCACAAACTTTGACATGTGTTCTTTTGTTAACAAATACTTTGTGAAGAATTTCTCATTGTAACCCACTAATCTGATAATTTAAATAATTGAATGAATGAAAGGTTATGAAGAGATCTATGCATGGACAATGGGTAATAACTTGGTTTTGGAAAAATTTACAAACCAAGTCCAAATTCTCCTACTGCTACAATCTTGTCTTTATTCTGTGCAGCTATATCTAGTAATTTATTCATGTAACCATCTGGGTCACCTGACTTCTCAAACTCTCCACATCTTGTTGGGTGACACCCTATTGTTGTATATAAATTCTCTGAAAAATGAATGGCATGAAAATTCTTATCCATTATACAGCATTATTAGTCTAAAATTTAGACTAGTCTTATAAGTGGCCAGTCTTGTAACTGAGTAAATACATTAACTCATTGGTTAATCCATAACCAGCTGAATTTGTTAAATGGACTTGTTTACATTCCATTGTCATCACTGCCCATTATCAAATATAGGGTTATCAAGATGAATTTAAAGTTGGTCAGCCAGCAGTAGGGAATCTGGTCACACTGTATGGATGTGCAGAGGGGCGTGGCTCCATACTGGTGGCAAAGGCTAATTACTTTTGGTTCCAGACAGTTATGAGTTAAATTTAAGTTTTTGAAATATCAAGTGTAATATAAACCACACTAATATTAAACAGTATTCAAGGTAGTGGGTAAAAGTATTGCGACTACATTTGAATGACGAAAACTGTTTAGTTTTAAGACAAAAATCTTAATTGAACTTAAAAAAGTGATGACCAAAATACAAAATTTTGACTCTTTATTCTGAAAAGACCTCTCAGTCAAAGAGAAACTTGATTATACCAAGGCTTGTCACTGATCATTAATCATACTATGCTACATATCTCAAATGGACTTGTCCATCTTTCAATGTGAACACAACCATTCATCATGTTTAAGGAAAACTTCAAAATATATACTGACTGGAAAGCGGACAGTAAGGACCATGATCAGATAGCACAAATGTGCTGGCTAATTTTGATCTGCATTGGTTGCACATGTTAAGATTCAGTCATCAAGGTTAAAGGTTAAGATCTTGGCTTTACCATGTTCCTGCACTAGTTTTGTAGCTTCTTCTGCATCTCTTAAACATCCTGCAGTTACCATAATCTGAAATATTTAAACATTGTACACCAAATTTTGACATAAAACTCAATTTTCACTGAAAGGTCACAGTTATATAACCGGGACATTTTTAAATGTTATTTAATTAGAACCTTGACAATCTTTAAATGTATTTTATTCCTGTCGTCTTTAAATGTTAATATAACCTTGACATCAAAATAGCTCACATAATCTTTTCGCAACCCCATTCAAATTATATATTGAAAAAGAATATACTAATCTCAAATTAAATATTTAAAAAAATATGAAAACCTTACATACTTTTTCCATACCAACATCTTTTGCCCGTATAAGCATATCAACAAAGTCATCTGAAACAAAAGAACTGAAAATCAAAATCAACTTTCAGATACAATGTACATTGTATTACATGTACCTGAAAAATTAGAGCTAAATAATGAAAGAATTAATAAAATGTTTTATAATTCATTACAAGGACATACAGGCACATATTCAATGGATGTAAACATGTATTTAAAAGGAGCTTAAAAATGCCACACATATCACAGCATAGAATATCTGAGTTTTATAATCTCCATTATATCAAGAAGGCTCAGGCTTTACACTTTGCTCCAATCTGGTGACTAGAAAGGCTTCAAATACACACAAAAAGAAATACTTATTAAAAAGAGGTGTCAATTACATGCCATTTAAAACAACTGACCTAAGAAACTTCTCGTATAATAACTCAAGAATACAGATAAAAAATTAATTCCCACAACATTATTCATGCACAATAGACTACCTAGAGTAAAAACTCCCAACATTTCTTTAAGGTTCGTCACATCTTTCTCACAAACAAATGGTGAGTAAAAGTATGGTCTGCATGAAGCCATCTTTATAAAATAGATTAAGAGGCTACATGTATAATAATTAGACTTTTAGAGAATAAAACGAATAATTACTTCAAACAACTACTATACCTTCATGATGTCTCTTTCCTCTGTAAATACCCCGAAATACTGGATCTGAATTTAGAAACAAAAATGTGATAAACCATCGTCTATTCTAAGATTCGAAAAACAGGGAGAATTTTGATCGAAAATTAAGAATTTATTACATTTGTTGATCTTTTTTCTTCTTTCTCTATATGTAAAAAATTTTTCCCTCTGAAAAAATATAGGGGAATTCTTAAAAATATGAGTGAATCCCCCAATCTCCCCTCCTAGAATAGACACTGTTAACCTTTTGCCCAAGAATATTATGGGAAGCAGTGAACACTTTTCATGACACCCAAAGATTTAACAAGCATTATTATGTTCCATGAGTTTCAGCAATCAGACACGGAATCTATTCTGAGCATTTTCTATAAAAATCATCTCTAACTATAAAGATTTTGATGAATTCCAATTGCTGGCTAAGAATTAGAGTCAGAAAATTGTCAAATTTCCCTTGATCACTCCTGGACAAAATATTGATGTTACAGTTTTAGTCGTAATATTGATATGACAAAATGGCAAAATTGATATGGCAATTAAGCCTCCATTTCATAATCATCATAGCACTACATGTACTTTAACATTGAATTTGTCTGAGTGCATACATTTGTACATGAATTTATGAGGGTTGGTGGTCTAACTTCACCAACACATCCAAAGACAACTATTTAGTTATCATAATATCACAGATATTAAATTTATAGTAAGTAATTAAAAGATGTATTCTTTACTGATAACTGATGTTACTGATAACATACATGCCATAACGTCCCGGATGCCCGGGACAGTCCCGGAAATAAGGTGTCTGTCCCGGAGGTGTCCCGGAGATGATTTATGTCCCGGTAAAATAAAAATCTAAAATAATCTACTTTGAAGCAAGAAATTTTACATTTTCATATAATTTTATTGTCAAGTTTTTATAAACTAGTCTAGAACGCTAATAACGAACGATCATCCCCTAACAGCATTGCAATGGTGACACTAATCCTCTGATTGGTATATCTACGTGCCCCTTCCAACAAACACAATTATCGGCAATAATTTTGATCAATTAAAAGATTAATTGTTTACCCCATGCGGCTTCCTGAGCGAAGGTGTCATACATTGTAATTAACAACTGGCCAGTATAAATTTAATCCGCCTGGAGGCAGTTATTAGTGGTCAAACACCGTGAAAATTACCGCTAAATTTGAGGTGATAAAATCTACAAGATTCAGCGAATTTTTCAGGTAAACGACATAGCTAACATAGCTTTATTCTATTCTGTGACTGATTGAATTAACGATGTCTTAATACTTAAAAAAGATAGAAAAACTATTAATAATTATTGACATTCTGTCTTTTGTTCATGGTGTCATTAAATTTGCAAGTTGTACCGGTAATATAGGTTGAATGCCACTATGTAAATTTTAAAAAAATACGTTTGCTGATCAAAGCTCCACCTCCAAATGGAAAGTGTCCCGGAAATGAGTGTAAAAATTATGGCATGTATGCTGATAACTTTTATATTTTTCCAGCTCAGAGATAATCTAATCAGAGTAACTATGCCCAAACTATAACATTATTAAGTTAGTCAGGCAATTGTAGCTATTGAGTCTTGTTAAGATTATACAGATGTGCAAAGACTAATCTCTTTTGGTTTCGGCAGGTTAAGGGTTAGAATTTTGCATTTTTTTCCACTAGAATAATTTTTGAGTGACTTTCTAATGAATTCTCAACAGAAATTAACTCACGAAATTGGATTTACAGGGCTGGAATTTCTGCTTGCTTTGCCCATGAACTTGTTTGTCATATTATTATGTGCAAAATCATGTACTATTGTAAAAGACATTCAATGTGATATCATTTTCATAAAAATATCACAGAATTTATGATTTTACCAGTTATCTGTGATGTAGTTTTCAAACATTATTTGCAGTTTAAGAATATGCATTGAAGCTGGAGTTAAATAACTCACCTGTCAAGTTGGCACCAATATCTGAAAATTACAGAAAATAATAATTATAATCTAGTATAATTTTTATGCAATCAGTATTAATATCAGTACATGTCAAATCAAAATTAAACAAAACAAATCTTTGAAAGACGCTCCATAAAATGTACATCAAGTATCTTTCAATTTTGAATAATATAAGCATGCCTTTTCCCTGTGTCACCATAGGTCTTTTTTACAAATTTCTCTTCTAGACCACAGGTGTTTGGTGCGTTGATTGGTCACAACCCGACCCTGTACCCACTCCACAACCCTCCTACCTCTCCAAAACCATGTAAATTGCAGTTTAAAAAATAAAAAAACAATACATATATCCACGGATTTATATTACCAAATATCATGTATCAATTTTGTATTAACATTGGGAAATGACGGAAATGAATAAAAAAACATATATTTAATATCAAAACATATTTTAAATGGAAAAAAAATGCAGTTTACTGTACATGGTTTTGGAGAGGTACATGTAGTATCTCCGGGGGGTGGGGTAGTGACCAATCAACGCACACATGTATTCTAGACTATTCCTTCACATTGACATGACTTAATTTTCTTTTGAAATACAAAAAACAAATCAAAAAAATTAAATGTGGACGAAAATTATTTAAAATAAACTTATAACTTGATAAATAAAGCAAGATACCGATAAATTTGAACACTTTTTTCATGGGCGCAGCCATATTGGATCTGTGTTGATAGACGCTGTAAATTGAAATCTGCTGCCACCAAAGCATCCATCCAAAATTCCTTTTTTTTTTTTCAAAACAAGCGGTGTGATAGATATACTTTTCGTCCGTCTGTCCATCTGTCTGGCGTCCATCACGTCGTTGTCCGTCACAGAATTGAATGGAGCATAAAACTTTAAAACTTTTATAAGTTTGGAAACTAAATGTGGTCGGTAGCAAGACACTTCCAACCCCCCCCCCCCCCCGATACTTCACCCGTCAAATTTTGAAGCCACTCCACCCCTAAAGACCCCTCAAAATCAGTAAGACACTTCACCCCATATCCATTTTTTTTCTATAAAGTAAATAAGCCAACAACATAATGCTTTTATATTATTTGATTTATAATTTTTCAATTAAAGGATAATCTACAGACATTTCTAAGAGTTAATATTTGTTTAGTAAATAATTTAGAAACAAATAAAACCTGTAATAATATATTTAACTCATATACATAAAACATGCAATAACACACATTATTATTCAACAGTTACCTCATAATTGATTAGATAATTGGATTGAAAAGGTATTATTGTATGAAAAATAAGTAAAATATTTAATATTTAACAGTAATAAATAAATAAATAAATATTGTTTATAAAGACATAAAGGAAGTGTGAAACAGATTATATACACTGCACTTAATATATATCAAAGGTAGATAGATAAATAGATTGTTTTATTTCCTCCAGTTATGAAGAGCAGAAGGGTTCACACACTTCAATAAAAAGATTATTTAATTTGTTATATCACTTTCGCAAGAAATTAGTATATAATATATAAAAATGGAATAAAAAATAAAGAATTTACTTACTAATAACTTTGTGATATGAGTGTAGAGCAAAACAACAATATATACATTGTCTTTTGTCAGTTACATGATAAAATAATAAAATATTTTAAAACAATAAACATACTCGATCACTATTGAATACATTTAACATTTTCTACATAAATAATTGTTTAACACAAAATAAAAAATGGGGGAGGGGGGTGTGAAGTGTCTCAATCAAATTTCTTAAAATAAGGGTGAACTGTCTGAGGGGTGAAGTGTCTGCAAAAAAGGGCCTAGGGTGAAGTGCCTGGGGTGAAGTGTCTGTAAACCATGTGGTCATATACTGTGGTTACATCTCGTTGAGAAGAAGTGCACTGCCCTTTTCAATTAATCATACTTAAGTATAACTGAAAACTGTAACATTTTATAGATTAATGTATCATTTATATGGGAATAGGGCAATGTATATACGAGTATTAGGACCATGCCCTACATCTACAATGTATCTTGCACACAGAATATACTTTGAGGGTATATTTGAATGAATGAATGAATGAATGAATGAATGAATGAATGAATGAATGAATGAATGAATGAATGAATGAATGAATGAATGAATGAACACAGTAGGAAAAGCACTGACAATATACTAATTTCAATGAAAAATAATGCACCGTCATTAAAGATCATCTCCCGCCCAATTGTCTGGACATCATGCATTCGATCTACACTATGTATATCGTCTGCTTTTTCTCTATATCTATAATGTCAATGCTTCCTTATATTGTCCACAAAATACGAAATTAAGTAGCATGTTGTTTACGCTTAATTGCTGTGCTCACTTTTTTCGGTACTCTAAATTTTGAATTTATTTTCTTTACACTTAAAAACTAAATATACAGATATATGGAATATAGAATATGAAGAAAATATAATATTCAAACCAAATTTATAATGCATAAATGTACAATTTTCATAATATCCGCACTTTTCATGTATAGAGATCTATGTCGTCAGCATGTATACTCTAGATAGGCTTCATGGGGGTCCATCCACTCTTTAAAGTTACATTTAATAAATTTCATAAAAAACTAAATAGCGACATTTCATTAATAAATTGGGTTTTATATCGACTCCAGGTCTTATCTTTGTGTCCAAACAACCAAAATGAGTTTTATTAGCATAACAATAGGTAACCTCATTGTGGCGAAATGGGAAATACAATTTCTGTTTGCATGAGAAACTCCGCCTTCGGATCATCCGTACATCAATATTAAATCAACAAACATGACTATAAGTGGCAGTCCTAATTTAACGGTATATTTCCGCATTGTAACGGATGTTTTCATACAAATTTAATCTTTTTACGAGATTATTACTTTTACTGAACCCCAGGTTTAGTGCACCGTGAAGCTTAAACGGTTAAAGTGTGTTTGCACAAGAAAATATCACATTTGCTGTGTTCCGGATAGCAACTATAAAACTGTGACGTAGTGCATACACGAGCTCATTATAGTCTTCATTTGCATGTTAAAATTCGTATACGAACTTTAGTGGTACCGTGGGGTTTCCCGTTTAAAATCCTAATTTATGAACAATATTTGATGAGATTTACAACAATACTATTAAACAGGTTAATGAAACTGTAGAATGTTTGATTTTTAGGCCGACGGCAAAATATTTTTACATATTTATTTAATGTAACTTTAAGAACTGAGATCGAGTTTGGACCCCGGACATGTCACCATTCATCTCCTTCAAGGTTATAATTTGCAAAATTGTGACCTATTAATTTTGAATTCTGTAATTCACTGAATTATTTTAAATATGTATGTCAGCTGAGTTTTGTAAATCGTCAGTGTTTTCCTCCAATGTTTAAATTGTTCCCAAAATGCGGGGTTTTTTTTCTATCCGAAGACTTGACATATTTAATCAGGTTGGCAAAGTTGTTCACACTTATTGGTAATGTCTTTAGATAATTTACGGCACGTATTCATTGCATCATTAGAGACATTTTATTATTAAAATATAGCTTTAATAATTTTATGTTAGCAAAATATTTTTGTTCTAATTACTCCAAAAGCTGGAGTTTCTATGAATGCGTATGCTTTTATTGTTCGTGATTTGTACAATCATGCCCCTAATGAAATAAATTACTTTTTCTATGACTTTATTTTTCTTTTTTTTTTCCACTAAATTAACAATTACCAAGTTCATTAAATTTTAGCAAACTGGACCTAAAATTAAAAAATAGCATTAAAAAAATGTATTGAATCATACTCGTGGTTTTTTAAACATGAATTAACGTAAAGATTTTAATTATTTAGGAAAAAGTGGTACGACAGGATCTATATACATGTATATGTTTAAAATTATATTATTATTACGTATTACTACAAGTAATTTTGAAACGAAATTCATGTAAAGAGTTGTTGTATTTGAAAGATTTTTTTTCTGTCTATATACTTATAATACATGTTTATACAAGGTATCACTAAACATAATAGAATGACAATGAAATGAAATTCAATAATTTTTTATTATTATTCCAAATTACAATTAAATATAACTTAATTTATGAAATATGAATCACAGATATATAGCTCTATGTATGAATGAACAAATCCAATTAATACACAACTTTTTATAACTTTTTCAACGCCCGCTTGCCATCCGTTAACGTATAAATATATATTATTTTTAAACATTTATTATCTAACCGTCCACTTTTTTCCTTTTTAATTGTCGCTTCCGCTAAAGAGGAGTCCGCGTTTTAGACTGTGCCCGATATTATTTTGTATTCGTCAAGGGATTTAGCTCAATACAGGATTGGAGCAGTACCTCTAGACGCTTGCAGAAATCATGATCACAAAATAGACAAATATCGTTTTTTTCGCTGATTTTAACATTTTTCATGCATTATCATACATAAATCAGTGTGAAAAGATGAATTAGACCTATTAAAGTTCATTCCGTTGCGTAAAAAAGCAAGATTTTGGCATTTTACGATTCAAGCGCCTTGTCCGGTATTTACCGGAATACGGTATTTAGTGTGGTGCTCCAATCCTTTATTTAGTCTCACTCTTCGTCAAGGGTTTTGTCCTTTTCTTCAAGATCACTAGAAGCTTACAGCGGCGGCCTATTCAAGAAAGAAATTTGATGAATAATAATTATTTCCTGAAGATCGTTGTATAGAACTAAAAAAATTGTTTATATTGCTTCGGAAAGAAAACATTTGTTTTCTACAAGTAAACTATCTCTTATGTTTGTAGTATATAATGAAGCCAAAGTCCTCTGGATTGCGTGCACGAAGAAGTTTATCTTTTGAAGAGCGACCGTATGCTGGAAAAACATTTTACCTTGATGTTAAATCAGCCTCAGCGAAATCAAAAATATCTCAACGTATTCAAAATCTAGGAGGACAAATTGAAGATTTTCTTTCAAAAGATTTGACATTATTGATAACTGATAAAAGTTCAACAAAACATTCTAAAGATGATTATTCACAGAAACAGACAACCAAAAATGTTCCATTGAGTAGAGGTTTGTATATATTTTTTACCAAATACAGTGGACTAAAAAAGCGCAACTATGACTTCCTTTGGAAGTTCCGATGTGTTCATGCATTCGCCACATTTCTGTACATATTTCCACAAGTACAACTTGTGTGAAATGTTATTTAAAGCAATTTTTTTTTCTAATACTGTCGAGCATTAAATACTTTCTAAAAACATTATTTTATTACTAAAAGGGCATTTATGCAATAATGTAAACATCTACATCTATCTACATACTAAGCACTTCAAAATCGTTTACAATTACACTATGCAAGTGCGTTGTCTTGGAAATTGGCGTTGTCTGGGAAATTGGGATAGCTGTTAAACTTAAAACAAATTTATGTGTTAAGCACAAATTTATACTATAGGTATAAGATGAAAAGCAAGTTAAAAGAAGACTACAAGACTGAGGTAAAAAGATAAAAGCAAAAAACTTACTTAAAACTGGTAGAAAGCTTGCAGCTGCCCAGTAAAGAGATACTGGGACTAGCTTGTAAGGACATGGGTAGGCCATTCCACAGGCAAAATGAATAAGTGATATTGTGTCCTTGAGTATGGTATAAGGTAGTTCCATACATGTGACAAATGAAATGGGCCAAATCTGGATTTTCAGCTGGATTTTGAGGCTCAAAACTGGATTTTTTTATCGACTCGAATTTCAGTGCGTGTTTGGCACATTTGGTTCAAAGAATCTATATTACCCTCAAAATCATTAAATGATAATACTTTTTATGATTTTTTTGTTGATCAATATTAATTTATTTCTCCAAAAAAATAAATAAATAGATAAATAAATAAGTGTAGTCATACTGGCTATTTCTAAAACAGTCACACTTTCACATTTCATGATTTTCAGTTTGAAGAATTATAATGTCTTTTCAGTCATTCAATAATTAAACACAAGCTATTTGAAAACGTGCAACAACTATTCATAAACATAAGACTCTGACAGTTAAATAACGTAACATAAGTAAAAGACTCAAAATAAATGCAAGAATCCTTCTGTTATTAAATCCACATTTTTGCCTCGGTGATTGCGTAATTTCTAAACAAAACAAAAAATTACCCACTCACTAAAAATAGGTTAATTAGACATCTCAAACAGGTTTTGAATGATCCACTAAAAATGATTCTGCTCCCCTTTTATCTTCATCAGTGCGGCACTAATCAAAGAAAATCAAAGGTTGAGCCGAATTCATACATGTGAATTTACAGGGTAGTTTTGATGACGTAGCGTGTAATAACTTCTGCCAAATTACAAAAGAGGTCAATTGACTGACACACGACACGTGATAAGTTAAACATGTGAGAATAACTTTGGGTATTGGAACTGTTTATTACGTCACCTTGCTGTCAATTAGCGACTCAACATTTAATCCGCTATAACTTAGGATATGGACAGATAACAATCAATGCCCGGAGGCACGGTTTACATTTTAGATACAGGTGCTGTGTTTGATTTTTTTTATGTTGATTTTTTTTTAAATATCGGGAATTCAAGCTGTAATATCGGGAATCGGGATCAGTGTTGAAATATCGGGATTTTTTAAAATCCCGCCGGGATGTCACATGTATGTAGTTCAGGTTTCTGGGTGTTAGATGGTGATAGTTGACCCTCACAAGATTGTATTGGATATTGTAGACAGGGCTTTTTTTCCTTCTATAACAGGGGCCGATATAAGGCCCCTTCACAATTCAAAATTGCACTTTTTTTTCACAAAATGGCAGAAAAAGAATCACAATTTTAAAAGAAATTTCACAAAATAGTGTGACTTTGTCTTTGAAATACATTGTTAACCCTCCAGTTAATCATGATTTACGCCAATTTTAAGCACATGTTAAGCGGGTTAAAGTACCGACTTGAAGACATTTTCTGGTTTCGTTATGTCGCTAAATGCCAAATAATATGAAATAAATTTTTTTCACAATTTTATGACAAATCACGCTTTTTTTCACAAAATGAACAGGTCCAGGCCCCTTCACAATTTTGACAAAAAATGCCCTGGTAGAGTAAGGTAACAGAGCTGATGTTGCACCTCTGCTCTAGAGTTTGCCAATTAAGAATAAAGATGCTCTAGAGTTTGCCAATTAAGATTACTCAGCATTTTAGATACACTGCTGGTGTAATTGTAGTCATTGTATACATATCTGACAGCTGACCTTTGAACTTGTTCTATTTTGTAAACCAGATATTTCTGCTAAGAATGCCAAATTGGGAACAGCATTTTAACTGGGGCCTTGCATAAGTTTTGTAGGCAGTTTCTTTGACCTTTTTGTTGGAAGTTTTGACATTTCTTTTTATAAATCTGAGTGAGATATTTGCTTTTGCTGTTATGTTATTCATATGATTGGTCCAAGATATATCTTTACTAATTGTTACACCTAAATATTGTGCAGCCTCAGTAGATTTAAGATTTTGACCATGTAAATTATAATGGAATGTTACTGAATGTTTTTTGCGGCTTCACATTTCTCTGGATTAAATTCCATTGACCAATCCGAATTTCAGATTCCCAGTTTTCAAGACTGTGGAGATCTTTTTGGAGGGTTTGGGCATCTTGGGTGGATTTAATTGTAAGATATACTATTGTGTTGTCTGCAAATCGTCTAACCTTGCCCATAACACAACATTTTGCACATGTGCAAAGTGTACTGACCACCCTATTTTTGAAGGGCAATTCATGACAAGCCAACATCATGTAAAACAGTAAAGGGTCAACTTGGCCCTATACCAACTCAGCACTAGTCAACTCTGCCCTCTTTTAAAAACGTACATGTATAAGGATATAGATTGTTTAGTTAATAAACTTTTTAAAGAGTAAGGGAGTAATGCAAAATTCAAGTACATGTACTTAAAAAAGTTGAGCACACTGTCTTACAGACAGCTCTTGTTTATTTGAGATGTTTTATATAAAATTTCAAATCGCAAAGTTTACATTAATTTCAATAATACTCAAAAAATATTTCCTCTCCAAGATTGGCTCATTGCAAAAATTATACTTGATGATGTGTGTAAAACATTTTATGTACATGAATGTATATGTATTAAAAATAGAAAATATGATACAGTTTGCAAAATATGGCACTCATCTGATGTCTGAGGTGTGCAGTGTCTATTCTAGGATTCGAAAAACAGGGGGAATTTTTATCAAAAAAATTTCAAATAAAAGAATTTATTACATTTGTTGATCTTTTTCCTTCTTTCTTTATGTAAAATTTTCCCCCTTCCTCTCAAAAAATAGGTGAATGGTGTATCCCCCCATCGCCCCTCTTAGAATAGACTCTGGGTGTGTAAAATCTAATCAGACCTGCAAAATTCCAAAGATTGTAAGCCTGACAGGGGTTTGAATTCAAAATGACTGTGTTTTTGTACAAAGCCAGTTTCAGTGCTTCAGATATTGGTGTGTAATGCATCATCAGTAAATGTACATCCAGTAGATTTGGGTAATATGTTATGCAATTAATGAATTATGCATGATCTGTATTTATCATCTTTATTGATTGCTTAGCATAAATACATTGTATATTGAAAATATTTAATATAGCAGTCGGCAAATTTAGCACTGGCCCGGTGGCCTATGGCCAGTGTAAGTTAGTTCGGGCAAGTGTAAATTTTAAGAAAATTTAGTTAAATATATGGTAGAATAAATTCAAAACTGGAATTCTGGCCATTAAATTCAAAATCTTAAATTCATTGACTGTTCTAGTATTATCATAAATGTTTGAAATAATTGTAAGATACCGGTAAGAATAATCACCCTTTTGAAATTGCAATTTTGATTAGATTTGTTATCATTTACTATAAATTTTCTTTATTACTTGAGTGATTTTCTACCAACTTTAAATATTTTCACTCACATTCAAGGCTGGTGAAAATCTGATTTTGACAATGTCCATTTTATCTTTACTCATCAGTATATTTATAAAATGAATTCTAGATAACGTCGCCCTAATTCCATAATGATGTAAGTCGTATTTTTACCATTTTGAGAAAATCTACTTCAAAGTTTTAACAGGCTATATCTTCACACTTACTCAACCAATTTTAATATAAAATACATCATAGTGTGCAGAATTATTTTAACTTTTACACTTGAAATTACGAAGAAGTTCCTGTAGATAGTTTTTAAAAAAAATCAAAATAAAAGAAATGAAAAATCACTGAAAAATATATTTTATTGACAAAAATACAAGAACCAGAATGCTGTAATAAGTTACAGAAATGTGACCCTAAAATATCATTACATTTAGGAGTTAAAACAGTGTGAAATAATGACTATTTTACTGTTTTATACTGAAATTATATTAAATTTAGACGTAACTAGAAATTGAATGCTTTAACGACTAGTCTTGATCCACATTTATTTAGGCACCACAGAGCATGTAATGTGATCAGGATCAAAACAGTAAATTTAGTCTTAAAAGTTAATAATAGAAATCCAGACAATGCGGTGAAGTGTGAATAGCCACGAACAGGCATTTTAAGGTTGAAATTGAACTCGGGCTTCATTATCTTATGACCATTTACATGAAATAGTGAGCCTTGCAAATGAACAAAAAAAATATTACTGATTTTGTAAATGTATCACATTGAGTTAAACAAAACGAAATCAAAATTTAGAAACATCGTCATTGTATTGATATTTACCACATTAAATAGCAAAACTTTTATCATATGATATGCTATTTTCACATTAACACTGCACTATAAAATATTTGGAATTCAGATTTACTTTTGGTTTCGTTTATTATATCATTAATTCATTCCAAATTCAATTTTGAATACCTGTTACTTGCATACAAACAGCATGTTGAACACAATTTGACTTACAAAATACACAAAAATGTTTGAAAGATGTAACTGCTTCAACTTTGAAAAACAACATTAACAATGAGTTCCTTTCTCTGTAACATGAAAAAGAATAAACCTATGTATTTTACTTTTCTAAGAACAGCATTACTTAATGTTTTGTTTAAAAAAAAGAGAAAAATATGAAACACAACTTAAAGCTCACAAATTTTCAAAGATGCTACAGATCTGGATATGGTGTTTCAATGAACTACTGTACTTCAATTACTACATGTATTTATATATCAAGTGGCATACAACTTCTTTACATACAATAACAATTAAGTATACGTTTGCTTTTAATGTTTTTAACTGAACTGTTTACATCAATAACTCATTCGTATAAAAGCAATGCTCAATATCTAAGAGTTTCAGTCAAATATTAATTCTATTTTACTTCAACAAACGTTTGATGAAACAAATATGACAATTTAAAGATTCCTTAATGTTTTATATCTTAAGACTTTGTAACATTTTTTCACAAAATCATTTTTTCTACGTTTCAATCGAATGACAATTTTTAACTAAGCATATTTTTTTTCTTTTTAAAAATAGTTTTGGTAATGGATAATTTTCAGTTCAAAGGTTCAAATCACTTGATAATTAATTACAGGTAGTATTACATTACGAGTTGGAAGTAGATGTACAAGAATTATTTTTAACTTAGAAACTTAGATTAATTTTGCTTTGCATGTTCCAATTACATAAGAAATTTTAGCATAAGATTATGTTGACTAAAAGGTATAGACTGACACCCTGTTGATTTATGCAAAATAGCTGAGTAGGTCAACAGGGTGGCATTCTGTTTAATAAGTATTTGTTGTGCAAATGACGTCTCTTATTCAACGCTAAATGGTGCATCTGAGGCAACTCGGTCTCAGCTTTTAAACTTTTGTTATAGGGATATTATCAACTTTAACCCACCATATAGGCTTTGACGTTTGGACGTACTGTTTTAAGAACACAAACGAGTGATGTAGGACTGAACACTTATGCCATTTTAAAAGTGTTTTGTCTTTCTTTCTATATGACAGTTGGTATTGTTAACCACTCTGGATTGCATAATGCCTTGCACAGCAAAACTTTTGATATTTTTGTGATCGTTATATGAAAGTGCAGCATTTTGAAATTATGAAAATTATGAAATTATGAATTATGAAATAAACATGATTAACCTAATTTAACATCAGTTATGAGTGGTAAAGTTATATGTGTAAATTTTATTAGAATCACTTAGCACCAGTACGGTAATTTGTCTTATATAGTTAAAGAAAAACATTGTACAAAATGTAACAATGGCAGTAGTATGTTTCTATTTGGTGAGTTTTTTTGTAAGTTAAAAGTATAAACAATCTTATGCAAAACCTGATTGTCCGTATTTAATGGTAACATTGATCAATCAATCATATAATCAATCACATATCAAGTTATCAACAGCTGATACTTGTGAATATTGAAAGTTTGTATCAATTTATCCGATTTCCATGCTATCCGAATTTCATAACACAGCATGGTGCTTTGAATTTAGCTTAAGGGTTAAGAGTAGTTATTATTTCTTTTTAAGGTTTGAAACAGTTCAATAAAATATTAATCTATAGATAATTAGATAACATCTAAAGCAAAACACTTACATGTTATCAAGAAATAAAAAACGTAAAATGTAATTCCTGATACCTTGAAAAATCTGCCATTTTGTCAAAACAGCATCACGTGACTAGAACATTAACAAACTATTGGTTCAGAAGTTACGATATTATGGACTGTATTTTTATCACAATTTTTGGACTTACAGCACTCTGACCCATTCAATATATTGTTACAGGCAAGAACCAGAGTGATGTTGTTCTTACCATTAGATAGAGAAAAAAATTACGAACATTTTGATACCAAACACTCATTTTTTTCAAAATTGGAGTTACGACACTCTGGAATTAGGGCGACGATAAGTATAGGCTTTGGGACAACCTGTGCAATATGGACAATTGATTTTGCCAGCTCTGCACGTCAGTCATATCATTTTCTTACGTGACAATGTTCATAAGTGTAGCATAATTGTCTTGCGAATTATCTATTGATAGATTAGATATTTTATATGTTATATATTTGTTGTGATGGAAAAAGAACGGGGATGAAAATAGCTACAATTGTAATATATGATATTTTGTTTCAATTTTGTATTTTAAATTTCAGGACAAGCTTTATTGCTAAAAGCATCGGCGAATCAGAATTGTGATGCCAACAATAACAGCAATGGATTATTACAGAGTGCTGCCAAACTTGGTTTGCGGATTGAAACACCAGCTGCATTCCTGCGGGACAGCGCAAAACATCTGCAGAAACTCAAAGCAGAAACTAGTAGAATGGATACCTCCATGAGTGGCATGTCCCCAATAACTTGGGATTCTGAAAAAGAAAACGGTCCTGTAATTAAAGTAGAAGATGAAGATGGTTTGTATAGACCTCTTTTTAAACAGTTTGAAACATTTCCAAAGATATTTTACAATGAGACTGGATCTCCATTTGATGCTGGTGTAGTATTGACTAAAGCAAAAGAAAGTAATAACCAGTCAAAAAAGAAATCAGCTGCAGGAGTACTCAGGGGAGGCTACTGTGAATCATGTGACCATTGGTACAAATGTAGTCTAAGAGAACATTTGAATAGTGAAAAACATAAGGAATTTGTCTCAATTGCTGAGAATTTCAAGACCTTAAATCATACGTCTTCTCATTTACCAAATCTACAAAACTTTGTAGGGAAATACGGGCTGAAAGGATGTAAAGATAGCCAAGAAATGTCCTCAAAAATCACAGACTTCAGCACATTTCCTGAATTTGATTCTCACCATGAACATGTGGCAGACAGTGAACTTAATCTAGATTTTAATGACAAACAAGGCTATGTAGGCCAAGAGAGTTTACTAGGTAATGGTGATAAAAGTCAAGATTCTGAAAATAAAATAAAGTGTAGGCATGCATCAAAAACTGAGCCAATATCAAAAAGAAACATAACCCAGGATCCTTTAGATATTCCACATTCCCAACCTTTGGAAACAGTTGGGAAAAGTATCCCCTTGCAGCCAATAGATATATTTAAAAAGAAATCTTTGAATGAGTTTAAAAGTAACAATAGTGAATTAAAAAGTGAAAACAGCTTTAGTAGGCGTTCATCACAAAGAATAGGAAGAAAATTCTCTATTAATGACGTAATTCAAAGTGTTACAGATAATGAGGACTATTTCTCATCTGGTGATGATGATGATGTAAGAATTCAGGATCCAATGTCAAAAACTTCATGTATAATAACAAAACATTTAAATTCTGAGATATCGGCAAATGTCAGTTCTCTTCACAGTTTATCTGGTTCCAGTCATAGAAATGTTGCTCTCGGTAATTCTGAGATATCGGCAAATGTCAGTTCTCTTCACAGTTTATCTGGTTCCAGTCATAGAAATGTTGCTCTTGGTAATTCTGAGATATCGGCAAATGTCAGTTCTCTTCACAGTTTATCTGGTTCCAGTCATAGAAATGTTGCTCTCGGTAATTCTGAGATATCGGCAAATGTCAGTTCTCTTCACAGTTTATCTGGTTCCAGTCATAGAAATGTTGCTCTCGGTAGTTGTAACTCAAATAGGGAAGCCATGCCTTATGATATAGCTGATGAAAAGTCAAAGCAAGCCTCTGAATTGAATCCAACAAGGCTCCAAAATATACCTATGATGTACTTCTCATCTTCATCGTTTGGTGACAATGGTGTGAATAATGTTTTGTCATTCTTAAACAGCCAGCATTCCAAGAAGAGTTGTGATAAGGAAGATGAAGGGAGTGGAAAGAGATTATTTGATGATTACAGTTCAAATGTAGAATGTAGTGGGAATTCTTCATGGGCTTTGGATAAATTAAGTGAAGTGACAGATAGTAAGGACAATGTCCCTGGTAGTGGTATTAGTATCATGGCACAGTGTGCAGATAATGGCAATGTATTAGAGCACCTTATAGATGACATAAGTTGTGATGATAATGAAATGCCTGTTCTTCAAGTCGAAGTTGATTCAGATAAGATGGAAGTGGAGCTTGACCTGATGCCTGTTTTACAAACTTATGATTCTGAAGATGGTAGTAGATTCTCTGAAACATTTCTAAGTGAGAACAAAGTCCAAAAACCTCCAGCTGTGGCCAGTATTCCTCTTCCAGAATATAGTAACATCACTGAAGAATCACTCCAAGACAAGCCACAACTTGAAACAAAGCATGTTCCTGATCAAAATTTACAATCTAGCTATGATATTCCAATGTTTAATTTAAGAAATAATATCATAAAAGATGGAGCTAATGTGACTCCAGATAAGAACTTGATGAATAATTTGAAGTCAAAAATTTATGAGTGTCAGACAAATTCAGGATCGACAATCAGGAATTGGTTGTTACCAAATGATGATACTGGGAGTATTAGGTCTGTTCAATCACCTGGAAATCTAAATGCTACCTTAGTTAATACCAGCTGTAACGTTTTGGAAACATCCCAGCTAGAAAACAGAAAAGACATTGATAAGGCTAACAGTGGTGATGCTGCAAGCTTGAATGACTGTAGTTTAAATGATATCAAGGAGACAGGTGAAAGTTCAAAAGTTGCTGATTGGATACAAAGACAAGACTTTGTTGTAGCACAAAATGCTGATGACAATTCTAGACACGGATTTGAAGCTAATATTTTGGAAGCAGGATTTTCATGTAGTGTTGATGAAAAAGAGCTGGACACCAATGAAAATGATCTGAAATCTTGTAGTGAAAAAAGGTATGGCAGTGACAAGGCAGACATTGATGAAGGAAGTTATGTTTGGTCAGACTCTGGAACAAGTATCTCTGACTGTACATTAGACAATTTTAGATATAGGGCTGGTGTGGAGGACAATCTTCATGCAGATGTTGAAAATTCACATTCGGACGTCAAAGATAAAACTGAAGTATTAATGTTAGATGAAATGTCTCAGGATTCAAATGTAAGTGCTAAAACTGGTCTCACTTCAATTGTGACAGCTAGAGGAATAAAGATAACTGGTCTTTCATCTTTGTCATCACATTTCTTTAATGCTGTCGACAGTGATGTGTTCACAGAAACTGAAAGTAGTACTGTTGCCTATGGTATTAGTAGAAAGAACTCAGATTGTTCTTTTGCAGATAGTGTAAACAAAATCGGATCAAGTGCGCATAATAAGACATCAGATTGTCAGCCAAATAATGACCAACTGAATCCAACATTTAACAATAGCATGCAGGCAAGTCGAGGTCATCAACAGATGGCAAGTCAAGGTCACCAACAAATGGCAAGCCAAGGTCACCAACAAAAGAATGGTTCCGTAAGCTATGACAATTCATCAGAATTTAATTATTCATCAGATACGAAGTCAAAAGTTGGTGATGACATACAAGCTAGTCAGAAAAAGACAAATCTTAAAGGTAAAAGCAGTACAAAAAAGCAAAGTCAAACAAAAAAGCCGAGAGCTGCAAAGACAACAAAATCAAAGAAGCAAGCACAGTCTCATAACTTGTTAAATCAGGTATTAACAGCAAACATGTATAGCCCTGTCTCATCATTTACAGAAAACAGTCCTTGTAGGAATAGTTATACTGACCAGACATACACTCAGTATCTACAGACTAGTCCATATTCTCAGCATTCAGGTCGGGAACATTTATCTAGCCCAGGTTTTCAACAGGAACAAGGTAATGGTAACTGTCAACAGAATCAGTTTGTGATGAATGGGCAGCTTCATGGTACAAATTTACAGCATGATAATCTGTATCATCAAGGCAATGGTGAATTTAGAATGATGGACCTACTTCTATCTCCAGGAGATCATGTAGGTAAATTTAATGAGCGAAAGTTTCAACAAAATGTGCCGAATCAGCAACAAAGTGTTTGTCCACAGGGTTATGTGTCTGAGTCAAACAATGTTAGCTTTAACGGGGGATATGCAGCAAACTTTCTAACACAACAAAATATTCAACATCAGTTTGGTATTCTGCCATTCACAGGGCATTATCAAAATCAGGGAAATGTTCATGCCAACAAAGAAAATAACCTTCATTTCTTGTCCTCAAATTCAAATTTCTTCGTGCACAATTGGAATACTAGTACCAGTGCTCAACAGCAAAATCATTCTGCACAACAGGAACCAGTTAAACATTTGAACTTCCCAGCATCCCCTGGTAACATGTCACATGATCAATCAAGGTCAAATGGAAGCTTGCAGACTATAGAAATGTCTCATATAGCAGACAGTAATGGAGGGTGTGACAATAATTTTAACTTCAAGATAGCAGATACCCAGAAGTTGAAAAGCAATTGTAATGTTAAAAAGAAACCAAAAGAAAAGAAACCAGCAGCTCAAAGGAAGAAAGGAAGAGCAGTTTCTCAGAACATTACTGAACAGCCAGTGTCTCAAGTAAATAATCAGTGCGTTAGCTCAGATAATTCAAGACCAGTTGAAAATGGTCAATTCATACCATCATCTTATACACAACAAAATCAGTTTCCAAATGTTTATATATCAAGCCATGCCTCTCAACCTGTAACAGTTTCACAAAGCCCGTGTACTTTCAATCCAGGTTACTCTGGTGCAGTTTATCAAACCTATTCCGGTATGTCTGTAAATGCGTATAGCAATTCTCAGCCAGTAAACGTGTTCGGAAACAGCTATACTGGCAATGTGTACAGTAATTATAACCCTGTAAATATGTATAGTAACACTCCGTCTGTAAACATGTACAACACCACTCAGACTGGTGACACAAAACTGAAAATCAGTAGAGCAGCCACGGCACACTCTGCCAGTAAACAGACTAAACATGATCTAATGCAGTACTGGAATGTCCGTAAGGCGGGTGACTGTAGACTGGTGTTCAGTGCTAATATGCTAGGCAACGGAAAACGAAAAGCAGAAGCCGAGACGCCCACCAAAATGTATTTATCCCCTGTAAATGACGGTCAAAATGTAAATCCTGCTGTGAAAAGAAGGAAATGCCTTGTGTACTAAAGATACAGTGCAATTTGTCTGTTCAGTACTCAAAAATTGTGAATGCTTTTATTTGTATGCAATTTTAATTTTACTGAAATATGCAGGTAAAATGTCTATATTTTGTTTGTATTAAAATTTAATGATTGTTATGTGAGAAATGACATAGTGTGTTAAAAAAAGATATTTTCAAGGGTTATAAATTGATTTTATATAAAAAGGAAAGCTCAATAAAGTTACAGGGTACCCAAGATTTTAGGTTGTGGAGTATCTTAAGTTAAAATGATTTAAATATATGTATTTTTTGCAAATTAGTTTCAATGCTGAAATATTTGTTATACATGTGTATATGTGTCATAAATTTGCAATACAATGGTGCTGTCAATTGAATTTAGCATTTTGCGACATTTTTACAATTTGTTTGATACATGATCTTGTGTCTTATTGTTTATAATATTGCCATATTCTTGTTATGTGTTTCTGGTGAAAGTACAAACAATTCTTGTTTTAAATATAATTATAATACATGTACATGAATTTTCTGTGTGAAAAATAATTTGCTTGTTAAAACAAAAATCTGCTGTAACTGTTACAACCCAATTTTTGTAATAATTTATCTTTTTTTACAATTCATATCAATTTACAAACATTATAATTATACATATACATGTATGAGAGCATATTAGGTCACTGTTTAGGGCCAATAACTCTAACATGGATTTTGACATAAGCAAGTCATGTTTTTCATGCAGCATCAGTTTTCAAAACTGCTAAAGGTATTCATTTGAATCTACAGAAGGACTTGAAACTTAATACATGTCATAATCATAATTGGAGGTCACTATCCAAGACCTTTAATTCTTACTTGGAATTTAACTGAATTATGTTCCTTTTTTAATGTAGAAAATTCTTTGTGTAAGTGTTGCTTGGCAACATCAGTATTAAAAGTGCTAAAGGTATTCATTTTAAACTTCTTAATTCTAGTGTGTGGAATCATTATTCAATTGGCAGGTCACTATCCAAGGCCCATAACTCTAGCATGGATTTAGAATGAATTATGGCCCTTTGTTAACTCAAAAAAATTCTTGCATAAAACATCAATCTTCAAAATTACTGAAGGTATTTGTTTGGAACTTAATTAATACTGGTCTTTGTGACTATACCCAGAGTTTACTAGCCAAGGCTCATAACTCTTGGCTTGAAAGCATGCAACATCAATCTTTCAAATTAATAAAGGTACATGTATTCTCATGAAACTTAAACCATAATTGGAGTTCACTTTACAAGGTCCATAACTCTGACATGCAGACTGTCATGGATGGACTTTGACAGTTTTTGAACATGAAAAATTCTTTTACAAGACTCAAATGTTTTTTGTTGTAGTTTTTTGCATGAAATATCCCAGCTCTTGTTTTACTACCAAGCACTGAGAATAGTTGAGGGCAATGACAAACTAACAGCTCTAGTTTATTTTATTTTTGTTGTCTAATCAAATTCTTGTGACTGAGTCATACTCAATATTTATTTTGAATTTTTATTTTGGTTTTTTCTTCTTTTGCAATTGTTAAAAAACTTTGTGTGACATTTTTGTCTACTGCAAAATTTGTTTGCCATGTATTTATGTGCCATTGTAGCATTAACTTAATCTATTTTTCATATTTTTCTTTTTAAAATTTGTCATCAATTATAGGTAATAAAAATGTTTATGTTGAATATTTATGTAGAATTAATAATCTCTAGTATTTCCTATGTTTTCAGACAGTCTTTTGTGCAATAATTTTTGGGGAAAATCCAGAATTTTTAATACCAAAAAAATTATCAGCAGAATTACTTAGAATAGCTTCAATTAACAATGATTCTTTTTCACTTTAAACAGTCTTCATTTTGGGTATGTGATAAATAGAATATTATATCTGTGTCATTCATTACTGAATTTATTGAACTCATTGAAAAAAATTATATCCTCAACAGTGGCTCGCATATCTATTAACTTTATTTGTTCAATAAATTCAGTATTGAACTTTCACTCATTCAATATCCCTTATTTCTTATCTAAAGTATCTTAAATGTCCCATAGACTGGGAATTTATTATCCATGCATTTCTTAAACTCTTTTTTTCATTTTGCGTTAGTTTGAAAATTTGGTTTACTCACCTGGAGGTATGTACAAGAAGCTATAAGTTTGATGAACTGAAGTAATGTGGCATTAATTGTTTAAAGATATTCTATGATAATAATGCTCATCTTGGTCATTTAATTTTATTGCAGAAATTTATTGAAATATAGGAAATTCTTATTGTATTTGGCTTATTTGACTACGCGAATGCATAAAATATGTCTGGAAGCTACATTGCCCTATTTCTGGTCAAGTTTATTTGGTCTTTTTTTAATAACATGATATATTCATTCTATGTTGACCTACAGCGTGTACTGTTTGAAATGTAACAAATCTCCTTGCGTGTACTCAAAAATGTTTATTTTATATCTTATTGTTTTCATTGAAAAGCCTCCTGTTACAAGTTCAAACTGCTATGAAACTATGACAAATACTTCAATACTGTTGACTGGAACATAGCCTCTGTAACAGCATGCTCAATCTTAAATTTCCTGTAACATTGGCAATGGGGGGACGTCTCAAAATTGCCAAAAATCACTTTTTTGCATTGTTTTTTTTTCCATCAAAAAAAGTGCTGCAACTTCTCAATGGATTGAGAAAGAGTAAAAGGTTTTTCAGCCTTGGTTACACGTTACCTTATGATCGACCTGAGGCCATTTTAGCCTGTCACATGTCCAAAATTTTCTTGGCGATGAGGGGGGCTGCTGCCCCCCTTCAAACCCCGAAACAAAAGGGGGCATTTTTATACTGTTTGAGGCCTTAAAAAGTGTGGGGGGGGGGTAGAAAAGTCGTCAAAACACGTCTATATGAAGTAAAAGGTTAAAAAGAGACAGAGTAACAATTATCAGTATTTTAAAATGAAAAATTTGAGCATAATATAACTGCATTATTTTAAGATACATTTTTACATTAATACCATGCACTTTCAGAATTGACAATTTTGTCTTTCAAGAATTAGAATCTAATAATTTTATGATGCTTTTGTATATTTTTGTATTTTTTGGGTAACTTTTGTTTTTTTAATTATTGAATTCACACATTGGATATGTTTTGGACATAATTGTGTCATTCTATATTCCAAGATATGTCCATGTGTAAATAATTGAATATGTAAATATTTGGATCTTGTATATTTGCATAATTTTTAGTTTCTACATTTTGTAATTTATTAAATGGGAGGAAATTTTTTTTCATTTTATACCATACAACGTACATGTTAATTGCTCATTGTCACATGACTTATATACTTATAAATTGTTTTTGATTCTGTAACAAACTATCAGGTATTAATGATTAAAACTTTTCTTGGGAAAAATAAAAGCTTTTACCATTTAGAACTTAAATTATATAATAAAAGTCTCAAATAATTTTTATTCCCTAAAAGATGAAGCAATTTTTTTTTCTGAAATTTTTTTATTTACACAAGCATTTTTCACTTCCGGAAGACAATCATTATTGAACTGTCTTGATATTTGACCAACCAAAAGAAAGGTTGGTGTTGTTTTTATAATGTATAATTTATTGTTTTTGGGTTTTTTTTTTCTGAATTTTTAGCTAATCTGTCACAAAGTGACATGGTGAGCTTTTGTGATCGCTTTTCGTCCGGCCGTCTGTAAACTTTTACTTTAAACGACATCTCAAACCGCAAAGCCAATTTCATCCAAACTTCACAGGAATGTTCCTTTGGTAGTCAACTTTAAAAATTATTCAAAGAATTTAATTCCAGATAGAACTCTGGTTGCCATGGCAACCAACAGAAAAAAAACTTTAAATATCTTATTTTAAAAAAACCCTAAGAGCTAGAGCTTAAATATTTGACATGAAACATCATCTAGTCAGTTTCTACCAAGTTTGTTCAAATAAAAGCCCTGGGGTCAAAATTGGCCCCGCCCTGGGGGTCATAGATTTTCCTTATTTGTATATAGTAAAAACTTAAAAAATCTTTTAAAAAACCCAACTAGCTAGAGCTTAGATATTAAGCATGAAACATCTTCTAGTG
Organism: Ruditapes philippinarum; assembly: GCF_026571515.1. NCBI lineage: Eukaryota > Metazoa > Mollusca > Bivalvia > Venerida > Veneridae > Ruditapes > Ruditapes philippinarum. The sequence continues at coordinate 161,037 of NW_026862840.1, read as the reverse complement.
AGTGTCTACCAAGTTTGTTCAAATAAAAGCCCTGGGATCAAAATTTGCCCCCAGGGGTCATTGTTTTTCCCTTGATGAATATTGTAAACACTTCAAAAATCTTCATTTAAAAAACCCTAAGAGCTAGAGCTAAGATAAATAGCATGAAACATCTTCTAATGAGTGTCTACCAAGTTTGTTCAAATAAGGGCCCCCGGGTAAAAATTGGCCCAGCCCCTGGGTCATTGATTTTCCTTATATGTGTATAGTAAAAACTTAAAAAAATTTCTTTAAAAAAAACCCCAAAGAGCTAGAGTTAAGATACTAAGCATGAAATATCTTCTAGTGAGTGTCTACCAAGTTTGTTCAAATAAAAGCCCTTGGGTCAAATTGGCCCCTGCCGGGTGGGAGGTCATTATTTTGCCCTATATTTGTATAGTAAAAACTTAAAAAAATTCTTGTAAAAACCCCATGAGCTAGATCTTAGATATTTATTATGTAACACATTCTAATAGGTGTTTACCAAGTTTGTTCAAATAAAAGCCCCTGGGTCAAAATTGGCCCCGCCCTGGGGCCTATATACAGGTGAGCGATCTCAGGGCCATCATGTTTTTTTAATGTTTTTCATTGTAAAATATTACTTAAGAATATTAAATTTTTGTTAACCTGCATTAATCATTTATTGTCATTCACAAATCATTCTCAAAATGCTGTAGAATAGATATTTTTGTGTTGTAATTTTTGTTGTCAGCTATGTTACATCAAATAATGATACCTTTTTAGGTGCTATTTTATCATTTTAAATGAATAAACTTTAAATTTTATCAGTTTTTATCTTGTTTTCTTTTAAAGATACTTTTTATACGTCCGTTTGAAAAACTGGTCGTATTATAGTTTCCCCCCTGGCAGCATCCAATTTTGTCCGAAGCATATCTCCTACACGCATAAAGGAATTTTAATTAAACTTCATAGAAATATTCACCACTATGTATAATGAGAAGCAGTGTCACATGCATGAACCAGGTCTCTTGGTCAAAGTCACTAAAGATGATAAAATATAGAGATTTTTTCAGAGCATATCTCCTACACACATGGTGTGATTCTAATGAAACTTCATAGAAATGTTCAACACTATGAGAAGCAGTGTCACATGCAGGAACCAGGTCTCTAGGTTAAAATCACACTTCGAGGTCATTGAAAAATGTTTGTTTGGAGCAAAACTTATACATTCTTTGGGGGATTTTAATGTAATTTAGCACAAATGTTCACCATTGTGAGGCTAAGTTTTGCATGCATAATCCAGGGTCTTGCTTCCAAAGTCTATTCACATAGAGGTCAAAGTTAAGATAAAACAGATGTGTACAGGGACCATTTAGTCATTATTTATTGATGAATTGTAACACAAATGATAACTATTCATTTCTGAAGAAAATCTGGGACTTCAAGAAGTATTTTAAGTTCCAGAGAAATGTAGATATCTTCATGTGACATCTGTTGAAAAGAGATTTGATGGAAGATGCTACCTGGACAGATTCCCTGTGTTTACTAGCATGAGAATGATTATAGAACTATTCTGGTATGACTAAATAACAACAAGACCATTTAAAGTAACACAATGTTTCTTTTTATTATTTCATGCCTGCAGGTTAAAACTATATATATGTACAGCTGTATGTGAAATGTGGGAAACAATGTCTGATTATTTAACTTAACTAGAAGATAACTGATATGTTTTACCTATTCTAAACAAATACAATACAGGATGTGTCTAAAGTTTACCAACACTGAATCTTTCATTTCTTTATGGTATACATTATTCATTGAAATGAGGAATAAATGTTCTTCCATTTTTTTTTCATTTGCCAAAATATAATAAAAATCTTTATTCCTGAAGGGTATTTTAATGTTGTAATTAAAATGAATTTCATTATCAATTATGGCCAATCAATTAAGGCCAATAAGGTGCTTATTTTTTCATGCCTCTCTTCTAGATAAAACTTATTTGCTACACTTCTAATACATTACAGTAAAGATTTTTACACACATCCTGTACCTTATAACCTGTAAATAAAAGTTATTTTTTATGTATCAGAAAATAAAGAAAAATCTACCAAATAAACATTTTTTCTTCCTTAATTGGTTTTAACAAATATCAAAGAAAAAACAAGATTATTGTAGAGGTTTTTCTATATTTCTAAGAGTCAGGTGTATACATCGATGCTTATTTTCACGGTAAGTATAACCACTAGAACAAACTGTAAGTATAACCACTAGAACAAACCACTAGAACAAACTATCTCCAGATTATTTGTAAGAATGTAAAAAAAATCCTGCTTACGTACCACTATTAAAACCTTTTAAAATAAACCTACAATTTTTATGACAATGTCTAATAACTACTGGCAATAAAGATTCATACATAAATAAACATATTACTATTACAAAGAAAAAACTGTTGCTTTTCTTTTTAAAACAATTGTATATAATTTCTATTGTAAGCCATTATGGTCAGAGCACTATTTATGTTATTTAGTTAGACCAGAAATAAGCCGACAATATACTGATTATGTTTGTATGTTATTACATTAATTCACTGCTAGATTTCAAAATTCTTGCCCACTTTAATGTATGTTCACTTTCAGATTATTATTAATTCTTTCAAAATGTTAACTTTAGAAAACAGCTTCGTACTTAAAAATTGTAGCATGGTTATTAACTGTATAATTCACTGAATAAAAAAAACTTATTCATAAAACTGAGTGATACTAACAACAGTTTAATATATATTTGTAAATAGGAATAATGATGATTCAAAGTTTTTCAATTTGTTTACTGAATTATAACTATTACATGTCCTTAAATTTTGAACATTTATTTTGTTTTACCTGTAAAAAGATACAGTCCATATTTACTATTGTTTTACTATGAATCAATATACCTGTAAATGTGAACATTTTAAAATCTAGAAAATAAACTGTAATCTAATATTGTATAATTATAAGAACTGAGAAATCCCTTCATTACCTACATCCCTCAAATTAAAATTCCAAGTCTTACAAAAGAAAAACTATTGATAAAAACATAACAACATTGGTGTGTACGTAGAAAAAAAAAAACAATGCAAAAACAAGAAATATGACATGTGTACATATACCATTTACTGGGTCAGAATCCCAGCAACATTAAAATTGTTGAAATAAGCACGAGTCCAACAGGGGGAACAAAACCTATAAAAAATTTACAGAGGTCGTAAAAATTCCAGATTTCCAGTGAAAACTGCTAAATTACTAGCCTAGCTTGCTTACAAGTTTTAATCCTTATAATTATGACTTAACAGTCATTTTTAATTAATTTTTTTAATCCCCCCAAAAAAATGTTGCCTACATGAACGTTGAAAGTATCAGTATGTTGTATTTAAATAATAATTTTGTTACGTTTTGCAATCACACTAGGTGATATGGAAACATTCCAGCTTTACTGGTGGAGGAAGACTTCAGATGCCTCTCAGAGCATTATTTCTGGCAGGAGATGGCGCACTTAGGTAGAATTAAAATAACAATTAGTCCCTCCTGACATCAGTTTAAACAAGTTGTTTTATAGTAAGTTTGGGTAATATAGCACTAAATTTCAAAGAGGAAATAGATAAAATTCAAAATAGACAAAGTTCTCTGATTAGAACATCTTTCAATGGACCTTTCAATGAAGAAAGAGCTCTTTCGGACTAGTAGTAAATGGTATAGTTCACAAATTCACAATAATAAATCACACTAGAATTAATCACAGCTTCAACAATATCCCTATGTATCACAACAAACAACATTTAACATTATCTGTGTGGCCTTTATCTGCTAAAAAAAAAGTTTACTACCATTTTTTTTCTATATAGCAATCTATGTCTTCTTTTAGTCATCTTTTTCTTGATATAGACAGTATTCCTATCTTTCACTGTTCTTTCCCATTTAAATTATGCTAGAAATATCACACAATTGGTACTTAACAGTTTTATTTCCTATAAGGTCCCAATGTTTTGCCCCCAGTAAAGTCCTGAAACCCTAATTAAAGTCAAATCCCCCCCCCCCCCATTAAAAAATAGTCTAAACTAAAAACTAAATTCGGATGAAGATTACACTTGTCAAAACAAAATTAAACCAACCCCTCTGTTTATTATTCCACTTATGTATATCGCTTCCATCCCTTTTCTTGAAAGTAAAACATATATGAATATCAAATATTACTGGGAAAATAATTTTGTGTAGATTTATTTCAATATTAACAGACTCTAATTTAAAATGCAAATGGCAACTTGTTGTTGTTGTCAAGTATTACATCATACTCAGTATAGGTCATATGCTGACTTTCCAGCTTTACTGGTGGTAGGAGACCTCAGGTGCCCATCAGTGCATTATTACAGACACGAACAGGCACCCAAGTAGAACCCACTCGTGACATACTTATGCTAAAGCCAGACTAGCTACCACATTCTTGAAATCTCACTGGACTCTTTTGGTGCCAGCTTGTTAATTGGAACTTATTTGATATTGAATCCCCTCCCATTTACAATAATCAGTTCCAATTTCAAGTTTATCTATACTTATTCACATACATAGACATTGTGAAATTTTTTTTTAGATATCAATGTACCTATGTAAGGTGTTACATTAAAGGAACTCCACTGTGATCCAAAAGCCTAAAACATTAAATTTGAATTTCTTACATAGATCAGCTAAGAAACATATGCAAAAGATAATTAAGAAATTACTTGAAAATATTATTTCTGCGCTATTATTAGCCTGGTTTGACAATTGCAGTTCATTTTTTTACAATAAGAATAATTATTCTGGAAAAAAACATTTGAGCAAATGATCTAAATTTTTGCATGCAAGTTATTTGACTAGAACTACATCAAATAGAACATTAATCTGGATAGTCATGTCGAAAAGCCTCAGTGGAGTCCCTTCAATATTTTGTCACCAAATGAACACTACAGCACTTTGCTAACTGTCAAGTACCATTTGAAATATAAGATTGGTGTTGAGAGGGTGACAGGAATATGATTTTTTTGAATTTTAACAAAACAGTTACACGATATTTGTCACAATATAATATTAAAAAAAAAAATGCCATGGACACACAAAAAGGAAGTATAAAGAAAAACAACAACATGGTTTTACTCCGAGCTCCTTCAACAATATGGTGTATGCATGTTACAATATACAAACTGAAGTTATGAATAAAATTCACATCACTGTAACACTATTCTTTTTTTAATTCGAGCAGGTTTGATAACAAACAATTTTGAAGAGATTTTCAACCTTTTATTTTCAGTTTACTGAATGAACCCCACCCCCCCCCCCCCCCACCAGCATATTTCACTTAAATGCACTTTTTATTGTTAAAGATGAAATTAATCTTAATGAAATAACTCCCATTTCTCTTTTACTTCAAACAACAGAACTTCTTTCACTTAATTAATACCGAAATAATCGCAAAAGTAACTTTGAAAATTAAAAGAAAGAATTGAAGATAAAGAAGTAAAATAAATTGGAGAAATTATTAAAATTCAGTATATAGAGGATATTGAATGAGTGTAAATTCATTACTGAATTTATTGCACGAGTTGAATAAAATTATATTATGCGAGCCTCTGGCGAGCATAATATTATTTTATTCAACGAGTGCAATAAATTCAGTAATGAATTTACACGAATTTAATATTCTATTTATCACATACCCAAAATAAAGACCGTTTAAAGTGAAATAAGTCATTTTTCATTGACGCGTCTATAGTATAACGCTAACATTTAGCGCGTCTTTACACTATGTTTGTATAACGCTAATGACGTCACGTCAAAATATATGCACGGCCGTGCAAAATACCATATTTACGGAGTCGCAAATCGGCACGGGTGTGTGATAAAACAATGTACCTTTTTATAGTATCATTGAATGTCCGTGATGCATCATCTAGACTTAACCTATTTTCATTGACAAAATTAATTTTTCTTCCCCAAAGTTGAAAATGGACAGTTCCAAAAATGGAAGATGGTGAAGTCCATTAAAGAAAGACAGCAATTAAAGGTCATCAGTTCTTGTGTGATAAAATTATGATCGAAATGTTGGAGCTCAGAGAACAAACCAGTATAAAATCTATAAATAAAGCCAACCCTTTGTCAAATTATATACATAAGATACATTAAAAACTTGAAAAAATCTATACTGCTTTTAGACTTGTGATTCTGAAATATTTTAATTTTTTTTTTCAAAAATAATACAAATCTTTTTTTTTAAGTCGAGATTTTTTAATATAAAAGTGCCATCAGTACAAAAGAAAACTGCAAATAACTTTTAACAATTAAAAAAAAAACACAACACAACAAGTACAAATTCCTATTTACTTACACCTCTGTCCTTAATCTCAATTAAATCAATTCATACAATATCATATAAAATTTGCACGGAAAAAAAAAATGTGAACCACCAACAAAGATACAAGACTTGCTTGTCCTATAAAGAACAAGGAAAACTCAAACGTGCTGACCACTGCGCCTCTCACCACCCCATGTTAACATGGCAAGTGGTCGCACCACATCTCGCGTTGCGTACAATAAGAAATGGAACCTCAACATAGACGTCACATGGTATACAGGGAGAGCAGTAAGCGAAACTGTATTGAAAAAACTGAATTACTGATAATAACAATTGGCTTTTTGTTTTTTAACTTTGAATATTTATTATCTTTGTTACTGTTTGCATGGTCACAGAATAAAACCAAAGGCAAACAACTGAAGTATATACATGTACATGTTGAATGGAATAATATGGTATGGTAGTACAATACAATATTATAGACAGATTCTTAAGTTGAAAGGTGCGATAACTAAAAACACCCCACTTTACAAAACATGTAAACATGGTACTGGTAAGAATTAGTATTATTTCAAATTCATATTTTCTCATATCATATCAAACAAAATCTTCAAATAACCTTGTACATGTCAAATGATAATGTTGACATATCCTTTACAAAATGCATCAAGTTGGAAAAAGGCTTTATACGGATTTCTTTTGAAAAGTTGACAGGAAAAAAAAACAGGTACGAGTGTAAAATAGTTCAATGAAACATAATATATCAATACCATCTGTCAAAAAACAATCCTTTCAAAGAACAAGATAATTGTAGAACATACAATTTTTTTTTTTCTGAGGCATTATAGTATAACTCGAAGCTGGGTATATATGTGTACATACATGTGTATTGGTATAATAGACAGCAATACAAACATACATGTACTGTAGAAATGTACAAGTGAGCTACATAAGATTTTCCTATACATGAGTTGAGCACTATGGATACATTTATTATCTATATCGTCAGAAAACTGGTGGAGTGCAAAATGAGATTAATGAAGTTAAAATTCTTAACAAATATTGACATTCGAGTTCAGCCAAATGCTATTACATTAAAGTAATTTACTCTTGCATCAACATAATTTGATTGCTGACAAGTTTAACAATATTCCGTTTTAAATAATTCTACATCACTTTGTTTATTTTTTTGAGTTTTGTTTTCAAGTCACCGTCACAATGTTCAGGTCATATGGCAACTTTCAAATTACTCTCAAGTAAACTCAAAGATTTTACACAAATGTATCCATTGTACAACAAAAAACCATTTTCAAAGAAGATACTTAACTGATGTGAACTTTAACCCTGACCCTTAATGTCCCAAAATTATTTCCCATTAAAAAAAAAAATCGCGGATTAACCCATCGCGTGAACATGTTTTATCTTATTAAGTAAGAAAGAACCCTCGCGTGAACCTCCCAAGCGCGAAGTCACATCAACGAATTATCTCCTAAGGAAAATGGTACAAAAATGACTTATTCAAAGAGACTATTATTCTGAAATGACGTTTGAAAAAAAATTATGCAAGCTTATCGATTCAAGCCCGTTTTTATCTATTTCCAGTTAATACTTTTTATCCAAAGCTGTTCAATGTATTGTATCCAAAGCTGTCAGATTCTCTTGTAACTGTAAGAACTGTATATATATTATCTCTGGAGTAAAAAGTCTTTATTTTTCATATGTGAACGAGGCTTTCTCTTTCATATTATAGGTCTTTTCTTAACCATTCATTCCTCCTCAGTGAAGAGTGAGCCAACGGATGATTCTCAGTTTATGATGGTAAAAAAAAATGGTTCCCACCCTGTGACGCGTCCCACCCATGCGCGAAGTTAAGTAATGACGGTTCCGCGAGAATACCGCCTTATCCCTTGGAGCTAAGTAGCAACAGAGGCCCTTCCCTCTGCTCCCTCCCGCCCTCCCTACGCGATGACCGACCCTCTAGGACCCAATGTAGGCTTTACTGGAGTGAAACCCTCCCGCCTCCCGCCCAATTAAGAGGATGCCCAGAAATACCCCAAGACCTGAAACAAAGAAAAAGAAAATGTGTTACACAGAAAATTTCATAAAAGATAAAAGTACAAAAGAAAGAAAATTATTTTCAACATATCTTATCAATTTGAAAAACACTTTGCCATCATTATGATTTCATTATATATATCATTACTGTATTCAATTCCATTTATCCCACAAAACTCAACCACTAACTTTAAAGATGCAATGATTTTCTGGACCAAGGTGCATCATGCATGTCAAACTATTTCTGTCATGTACCAGGAAAGAAAGACATGTGTTTTATCATGCCAATAGATATTTACCAACTGGGGAATTAACCCACAATCTCATTCAGGACCTTTTACAAATAGCCTGTCAAGTATTGAACATCTAATAACTTTACTTATCAAACTCCAAAAATAAATCTTGTATTACAAACCTACCATTATATAAGAAGGGGTCACACCCCATATTGGACAGCAAGCCGCTCTCGTAGAGGTACTGGGAATTGATCTGAAAATTTCTTCCAATTCTCTTCTCCAACCTGATCCTTGAATCCATGCAAGATCTGAAAATTTAACATAAAACATTAAACTTTACTAAGTATTTAAGTGTTCTACATCGTCTATTTCCTTGAAATGGGCAATTTAATAAAAGAAACAAGTCAATAACAAATAATCAGAAACAAAGGTATTTGGTTAAGAAAAACGAGGTATTAAAACAAATTGTATTTGTTGTTTAATAGGCTTTAGACCGGTAATTCATATAAAATAATTTATAATTCAGTGGATATTAGAATGTGACAGGCCAATAGTGTAAAGTCTGGTCCGAGACCGACTGCATGGACATACAGGGCAGGCCTCGACTCTAAGCTAGTCCCACGTCTCTTAGATTTGCTGATAGCACTTAAAGGGATAAAATACCTTGTAGAACATTTCTTTGAGGTCTTGTTTGGGATGTACCCAAGAGGCAACAGCATCGCAGAAAAATATAAAGTCCTGTACGACACCTCCTGGGTTTACGCTGATCATGTGACACACTCCACGGAAAGCCGAGTCCTTCTCCTCATTGTCCCGTATATTACGTAGTGACGTACACCTGTCAATAAAATTTCATTTTTTTAATATGTAAATACATGCGAAACTACACATACAGGAATATAAGATTAGTGCTTCTCTCAAAGGAAGTAACCTATCACTGCAGTTTCAAAATATAATTTTGGAATATCTACATCAACATAATGAGCTATCAGTTAATCAACTTTGTTTTGATACTTTAAATACATGGAAGATAGAAAAGGGAACATGTTTTTTGTTAATTTGCAATTAATTCTTCCCATCATTTACAAGATTTTTAAATAATAATATTAATTTTAATTGTATAGAGTTCTGGGCCAATTTTTAACAAAATTGCAGTTATTTCAATAGCAAGCTCAGTGAAATCACTTAAACAAGTATTAAATGGCATCAAATATAAAATGAGCTTTAATTAGAAATAAGAAGATACTCTTTAAAATAGTAGATATTAAATGCAAATTGCCTTAAAATTCAAAGTGGTTTTATCTAAATACAGGATTCAAAAATCTTTATAAGTTTTCGGTTGAAACAGTTGTGCTAAAGAACTTGTCAGCAGTTTTGACCTTGTTACAATTATTTCTTCTACTGTAACATACGATTTTTCTTCACAACATTTGAATTACCACATGTGCGACACCACAAAACTTGTACAGAATGTGGCTTACAAAGTACAATGTACATGCTTGAATATTTACATTTTTCATATATGTATACATTTCCTTCAAATAAATGGATTTTACGAATGACTTATATTAAATTTGTATATATCTTATTTTTACAAGGTGCAAAGATAAATAATGTTTTTTATTAACAAATACACATTGCATACCTTTAATTCTCAATATTCTTAATTTATGTGATCTGGATTTGCCCCGATTAGAATTTGGAACAGTCCATTAAAAGTTTGAGGAATTTTAGTATCAAAATACAAAATTTGAGCTAGTTAGCCTACCAAAAATATGGAGCCTGGTCAATCTGAACAGATGTGCAGGCTGGCCCGGTTCTATACTGGTGGCAAAGGTTAATCACTGTTGGTTCCAGCAGGTAAAGGGTCATGTACTCTTGATTTAACCATTAAGAAATCAGTTTCCGATTAACTACTTAAAACAATCATCAAAATGAGCATCATATGTAAGATTTCCATTGAACAGGGACTTGTGGTTGATTAAATCTACATATACAATGACCAAAACAAATATTTTCTCTTGCTCTGCTGAAACTCAGTGATTAGCCTTTGCCACCAGTATAGAGACAGCATCCAGTATTACCACGATCTATACTGTTGGCCAAGTAACTCTATACTTTGATATCCAAAAAATTAATAATGGGACTATTTTCAAACAAGAGGGCCATGATGGCCCTGAGGTCGCTCACCTGTATATAGGTCCCTGGAGCTGGGCCATTTTAAACCCCAGGGCTTTTATTTGAACAAACTTTGTAGACACTCACTAGAAGATGTTTCATGCTTGATATATAAACTCTAGCTATTTGGGTTTTTTCAAAAAGATTTTTAAGTTTTTGCTTTACACAAATAAGGAAAATCAATGAGCCCCGGGCGGGGCCAATTTTAACCCCAAGGCTTTTATGAGAACAAACTTTGTAGACACTCACTAGAAGATGTTTCATGCTTAATATCTAAACTCTAGCTATTTGGGTTTTTTCAAAGAAGATTTTTAAGTTTTTGCTTTACACATATAAGGAAATTCAACTTGGTAGACAACCATTAGAACATGTTTCATGCTAAATATCTTAGCTCTAGCTCTTTGGGTTCTTTAAAAGAAGATTTTTTAAGTTTTTACTATATGCATAAAGGGAGAATCAATGACCCCCTGGGGCGGGGCCAATTTTAACCCCAGGGCTTTTATTTGAACAAACTTGGTAGACACTCACTAGATGTTTCATGCCAAATATCTAAGCTCTAGCTCTTTGGGTTTTTTAAAAGAAGATTTTTTATGTTTTTACTATATACATATAGGGAAAATCAATGACCCCAGGGCTTTTATTTGAACAAAATTGGTAGACACTCACTAGAAGATGTTTCATGCCAAATATCTAAGCTCTAGCTCTTTGTGTTTTTTTTAAAAGAAGAAATTTAAAGTTTTTTCTCCAGAGTTGTGCATGGAATTAAATTCTTTGAACAATTTTTAAAGGTGACCACCAAAGGAACATTTCTGGGAAGTTTGGATGAAATTGGCTTAGTGGTTTATGAGGAGATGTCATTTAAAGTAAAAGTTTACGGACGGACGGACGCCGGATGAAAAGCGATCTTTTGTAAAAGCTCACCCTGTCACTTTGTGACAGGTGAGCTAAAAATGGAAGCCGGTTAGATTAAGTTAAGAAATTCAAGAGTTAACGGACCAGAAAAAAAGAATATAAACAAAGTGATTTATTACTGGCCATAAAAAATTTTTTTATCTAACAGACTGAAATGCAAATTCCTAAAGTATCAGTATCAAACCGGACCTGTCATTTTTAATACTATTAATTTACACATAAATTTTATAGAAACAATTTAAAGGCATCATTCAGAATAAACTATCTCACTGCCATGTGTATTTGTTAGCAAAAATCTAACTTTTGTTGTAAAATATGTACAAATTTAGCAAACATAAAATTACCAGCAAAAACAGACCAACTTATTAAGATTTGATAATATAAAAGTGGATGCTTCAATAATTATTAATCTGCAATCCTAACAAAAATATATCTTTGATTTTTCTACTTCATTTCAAGACAACAGAACCTTGCCTTTCCTACTTCATTTAAACAGAACCAATGCTTAAAATGCAAATTAATTATTCCATACTGACTTCCGATATTTTTTTTCTATAAAAGATAATATGTAGATTCCTTTAAAAAAATGTATCTTTTCCCCACTAGTATCAATAAGGTCAACCATTATTATTTCCTCAACTGATTTTGATGAGTAAATCAGTCTGGCTTTGTATTTGGGATTTGTCTACTAAAAATACTCTGAGTGACATTGTAGACAGCAAATAATTCTAACAGCCAACTGTACAGTTTTGTATTTAAAGTACCGTTAAATGGGGCTTTTAAGAAAACATGGATGGGGTTTTTTATTTTTTATATATTTTTTTTGTATTTTTTTAAACTATATAAAGATAATTAATAAAGTTCTGTAGTCTTTTCAAATTAATCTATTATCTTATTGAATAAATAAACAGCATGTCTTCAAAAAGGCTCATTTTTACATAAATATTCCATTAATTTTGAGTCAACACCTACAACATTCTCAAATTAACTTGAGAACAAGTTTCTTGCCTCCATAGCGAAAAATAGTTATTGAGGACTCCATGAATTGGGCTGTATTTTCTATATTTTTCTAGTCATTTTTTTAAACACTGACAGTATGATGCAGGATATTTCTTATCTTTGTTACAAAATGCTGAATCATCCAATGTTATGACATGCATGGCAAACGAAATTTCATGTGTATGGAATAAAATGACTACAGGGTACTTTCTTAAATACTTTGCAACTAGAAAAACAAAGGTCAGAAAATTTCTACAGATAACACTGTTCCCAGACCATATAACAACAAAAGAAGGGGGTAATGTAGCTTGACCATATCACAAAGTATAAACAAAAGATACAAAGCAGAAAATACAAATACTTGAAGCATCCACTGTTATGTTAAATCAACCGAAAAACAGAATAAATTGAAAAATTGAAAAGAAAAATATATCAAAATAAGTACAGACCACTGACGAATAAATTGCTGTAAATTAGGCGCTACTTCGGCAGGACACACTAGACCAAGGCGACCAATCGTAATTGCTAGATTTCCATACGTATTTTTTTCGTTGACAGCAGCGACCATGTTCAATAGGGCAGATATAAAAAGGGAGAAACAACAAAGAATAAACATAACGAAATAAGCGATCATTCAATCACAAAAATCAATTTACATTCAGTATGTGTATACATATAAAAGTTTCCCTACAAAATAAAACAATGCATGTTACACAAAAGGTAGAATAAGGACATTCACATATTCATATAGAAGTTCCCGGCATATTATCTGTATGTATAAAAACCATTTTGAGTTACAACATAGAACTATCATATGTAATACATTGTACATACACTATCGTGTTAACACCAGTTGTATAACAAATTCATATACACCTTTTCTCCTACAAAGGGTTTCACAGAGCTTTTTTTCTGTAATATTATATATTTGTTTTTTTGTGTTTTTTTTTCCATAAAAATACACTTGCCAATCTAATAAAACTGGGATTTTCAATGAAAATTTTGAGCATTTTGCAGAAAAGATTAGATGACTATAAACTGAAATCTCTTAAAATAGAAATCCAACAAAATAATAAATTTCTTTAAAAAATCAAAGAAGTTTCAAACAATTTTAAAAATCAACATCATTCAAATGTATGTATTGGATAATATTTCTTTTATTGGAGATTTAATTTTTTTGTGGTAAATGTTCTGAGAACCTGAGATTTAAAAATTGGAAAAGAAATCCATGTTTAGCCGTCTCTTCACGCAAAAAAAAAAGCCCTGTGACAACATGACCAAAACAGCAATAAAACAAAAATGATTGTAGACAACAGGAGCATCATGCTAAATGACAAACATAAATCATACAAGTGATAACTGCATATACTCTTTGTTTCATACAAAAAACTAGAATTTTTGTAATGTCAGCCACCAAAGAATCGTGCCATTTTTTGTTGTTTCTTTTTTTAAAAACTTTATCCTGTGCTAAACACAAAAGTTATTCTTTTTTAAACACATAATGACATTTAAAACGTGAATCTATGTAAATTCTACAATAACAGCCCCTTTTCAATTTATCTTTTGTTCATAAGATGTCAAAATGCTTATTTCTTTATCCTAATTTGAAGATTTAAAGATTTTAATGTGGACAGATGTGCATGACTTACCTGTATTTTCTAGTAGTGTTTTGGGTGTATTAGGTCTGTTAATAATTTCTATAAGATTTCCTATCACAACTGGTATATACTCCTTCATATCAGCTCCTGAATAAACAATAAATGTATTTAAAACATTACAGGTTTGGTTTAAACATATTAATTAAAGCTCGATTGCAAAAGCAAGTTCTTGTAACTTATATTAATCACTTTTGAGTCCGCTTCCTGGAACCAACCAGTACTGGTGTCATATGAAGAAACATGGTCGTGACCCGAGTAGGGCTCGAACCCATGATCTCTGGGTTGAGAGGCAGACACCTTAACCACTAGGCCACCGCTCCCCCCACATTACAGATTCTGCAGTATAGTAAATTTACTAATGAGTATTTACTCAATTTCAAGCATTGAAATCCTATATACTACATGAAGACTTAAATTAGTCAAATGGTTATATTCGAAACAGCAGACACCATACATAGAAGTTTAAAACAATTTAGTTAACTATACTTTAACCAGTAATTTTTCACTATATATATCTATATATAACAGACCTACCCACCCAATGGGAAATTTTCTTTTAAAATCATGCAGTTTTCCCAAATTGGTGAACATACACCACCTTTTTCACTTCCCAAATTAGTTATTTTAGTGATATTTATTCCCAAAATCAGAGCCAACTAACAGTGGAAAACCAATGTTTAACTTAAGTAAGTTACATAAGTACTTACCCATTTTTATAGATATTTCTCCTATAGCCCAAGTAGCATTATTGCACACAGATATGTATTCCGGGTTTAAATTATGGCCTAGTATAGGCATAAAGTCACCTGAAGTATCAGAAAACATTTACCATTATTTTACAGTACATTGAAGCAGATAAACACAGTTTTATGGTAGAAAATAGCAGCTCAACAATATCAAATGCAATTTAAGTCCAAATTAAGTTAACATGCTAAATTTCTTAAATGTAATTCTTTCAAATATTAACTACCCCCCCCCCCCCCTTAACTCTTGATGTTTAAAAGACTAAAACTCTTAATGTATATCTATGTGTATATAAAAAATCCCCATGAAACTCCACATAAGAATAAAATCCCCATTAAAGCTCAACCCTCAATGTCCCATTTAAAGGTCAATTCTGAGAATATGAAAGCTAAATGATAATAGCTGAACAGATAAACAGAATATAACATTATACCTATACACTGTTTAACATGTTGAAAGCAGGCTTTAGTTAGATCCCCTAGCAAAGCAAATGAACTCTGTCTTACTTCTGGCATAGGGTCCTGTAAGAAAATGAACAAAATTAATACAACTAACACAGAAAATTGAAAATTCTTAACGCAAGATTTAGGAAGATTTTGACAAAGATTGAATGACGCGCTATATGCATAAAATTCAAAAAGAGTAAACAAGAAGGGATATGTGGTTGGTTTACGTTACATCTAAAATGAAAAGTGTACATCACCCATACCATGCTGACAATCAGGACAAAACCATTCATCATCTTTATGGAAAATTTCAAAATTTAAATAGCTAACAGTGCAGACCATGACAACTGCTCTTGGTCTGCACTGTTTGTATGGGCAGGTTCAGTTGTCATCAGCAAGTCAAGAGTTAAAACATGTGTAACAATCATTTCATCAGACAGTACGAATACACTGCTAACATTCATATATAATCATGTGCAGTTTTTATCATCATACAAAATGATTATCTTACAAACAAACAACCTACAATGTTGTCACTTAATACTGGTACACAGTTTTAGTTTCATTGTGATTATGCTCTATGAAGAGCGAGGCAATTACTGAAGAAGATGATAATAATAACATGAGGATAACAAACATTACGCTCTTTTAATTTGAGCTACATCTAACTTTATATACTTGTATACCAACATTTAAATTACCCATATAAATTAGTAAGCTAGTACATATGATTTAATCTGTATTCACTTACTTGCATGCACTGGTAGAGTAGTTTTAAGATATTACTATCCGACACTAAACTCTCTATATGTTGATTCAAGCCCTCGGCGAGTCCGCTTAAGAGATCAAGTGCTACAATCATAAAGTCCTTGTCTGGGGGATCAAACTGTTCTGGGTTCTGCATACTGGCCTATAACAGAAATTTTAAAGTTGAAAGTACAATTGGCATTTCATATCTTTGCCAACTGGATAATTTTAGGTAGTGCCAACTTTAAAATGGTTATGTGGCAACTTTTCGGCTTTTCCAGTAAAGCAAAAATAATTTTAATGACTGCCATACACCCATCAATTTTTCATAAGAAAGCTAGATAACCTCCTCACAAGAGAATTATACATCCCTTACGAGATAAACAAGGGGTATTTTATTTGAAATCAGATACATAAACAATTTATAAAATGAAGTCACTCTTGCAAATTCAGCAAAATCAAAGGTTACCTGCACAACATATCTAAAAACATCAAAGATTTTGTTTACATCACTTTACAGTTTACTCTCAATAAGTCAAAATCCACGTTACTCGAATTCCGTTTCTCTCGAAGTAAAATGCCCAGTCCCTTGGATTTCGAGTTACCGAGAGTCAACTGTACCAGATCTACATTTCGTTTTATATAAAACAGCTATTCAGTGAAGAAAGTGTCCTCCTACAGTCTCAGAAAGAGAGAGTTCATTTCTCATCATCAAGCTGTTATAATCACAACCTTCTCTTAGAATGTTCTATTTTTGACAGAGAACGAGACTCGATGCCCACAGCATTAGTCAGCTTAGATCTCAATTATAATTACATAGGCTGTCACATTATAATGCAAAATAGGTATAATGTGAAGTTTGGAAGTTGAATTTTATGTCAGTGATTTTCCTGCTTATATAACAGACTCTGATAAAAGGCCTCTTCCCAATTGAAATTTTCTTTAAAATCATGCAGTTTTCCCAAAAATCTGAACTTAAACCTGCTTTTTTACTTCCCAAATTAGCAATTTTAGCGATAATTTTCCCCAAAATCAAGTGGCTAAGGCCTCTTCCCAATTAAGTGAGAAAAATCACTGTATGTAAACAAGAATGACTGATAGATGGAACATGTCACACAAGGTTCTGAAATATCTCTGGCAATGTACATCTAACAACTCACCAAGTTTTGACTAAGAGTTTGCTCCACCAGGGAAACACATCTTCTATAGACTGGTTCACAATATGGTAGAAAACCAGACTGTAACGCTGTCGCTACACTAGACAAACACTGTAATATAAAACAATTGATTCACTTTAACATCAGTAAAGAAACATAACTCGGCACATTTATACATTTGATAATTTAATTTTAAGCAAGTATTTTATATCTCCTGCAGTTATCTACACAGTGAAATTTAAAAGAAACTGCTGGCTTATATCTGTGATTTATGCTAGAGAGCAGAAAATGTGCAGATTTTATTAAGGTCTGAAATAATTGATACAGTCTTTTCTTATTTCATTCCCACCATTTATGAAAGTCAAAAAGGATATTCCTGGCCTAATTCCATTGCAACATTAAGTTGTTAGTGCCAACTTAGTGGAAAATGGTATTAAATAATGTCTGGGAAATTAAAACTCAACATCATATTCTACTTAAACGGAAGACTCTTCACATAAAACCAATGATGTTTGATGTAGTAGATATATAAAGATTACCTCTAGTAAAGGAAAGAGATCCTTGTCTTCATCTTTGAGAACATTCCATTTGTCAATCAGTGGTGGCATAAGTCTACTCACATACTCCTATAACACGAAACAAAACATATATCATTTAAAACCCTCATTACATATATGATCACACAAAAGTTGTCATTTTCATACTTTTATCACACCATACCTGTGCTGTTGATGTGACTTTGTATGCAGTCTTGAATGTATTTGATGTGGTGTCATACACTTCATATAAACATAACATAAACATATGCTGCAGTATTACCTTGTTTAGGAAGTAACATACAAATATTTAGCAACAAGGGTAACCCCTAAAGTGGGGGCACAAAAAGTTAACATATTTTAAGAAATTTAACTGTATCATTTATTTTCATTACTAATTTTCAAGTAACTTTTCATAAATGATATATCACAGACTAAATTGAATACTGTACACAAGTTTAAGTAGAATTGATAAGACCCAATATCACAGTAATAAGACATATGACAGTATTTTACAGGAGATGAACTTACAGGTTTGTTTAGATGGTGACCAACAGAATCTGCCAAGGTTCCTATGGCATCATACAAAATCAGCAGGTTCTTATGCTGAAAATAAAACAACAATTAAATATGTTATATAAAATCCGAAAACAAATCCATGTAAAATCTTAAAAGTTAAGGACGAGATTAACTGAGAAAATAGCATTAAATGTAACAGAAAAAAAAATTGAGTACGAAAAAAAAAGAAATACATTTAAAAGATGTAATGTAATATGATTGCTGACTAATTTTGCCCATTCAGACAGTACGAATACACAGCAAACAATCATCTTGTTCATGTGCAATAGGAATCATCATATAGCAAAATACAAGCATATACAGTAACAACTTTCAGGACAGAATATAGTTCTAACTTTCCATATGAGCCATCAACTATGCGCATTCATTTTCAGCAGAAATTTTTAAATCATTTTCAGCAGAAATTTTCAATTATCAAAGGCAGTGCATCTGCATAAAAAGAAACTGTAAATTACCTGGTATTTGCTAAATGCAAAGACTAATGTTTCTAAAATGAATCCTAGATAAGGTACAAGCTCAGTGCAAGCCTCCTCTTCCAAAGTAGCAAAAGCTGAGCAGGCTGCCTCTTGGACACGCTTGTTGGCGTCTAATACTCTCTTAAGTAACTGCAAATAAATGAACTAGAGTGAAATTTGTTTACCACAAACTTTAAATATTACTCCTATAACAAACCTATGTAAGAACTATTATTTGTGCAAAGTCGTGAAGCTATTTGCAAAAGCACCAATATATACATAATGAAATTGCAAATTTTCAGGGCATGGGCTAATAAAATAACTTTTCTTGAACAATGTTACCTCAAAGCTGTAAGCCAATATTCTAATATCTCAATAAGTTGTAAGGCTAGGCATTAGAATATACTATGGTATCACATGTCTATTTAAACTGTATAAAGTATGCTATTATCACTAAAATGTCACACACACAAAAACAGCACAACTAACCTCTGTCATAAGAGGTTTCAGGTACATATCATGTGGCTGACCAACCACCCAGTGTGCGTATCTACTCAATGTCCAGCATGTAATTGATCGCACAAGAGCCTTCTTGTCAGACAAGCAGCCAATCAGATACGGTATTAGTTCCGGTAAATGTGGAATCATTCCATTCATGCAGCCTTCAGCGATGGCACCCAAGACCAAGATACCGGATTCTTTGATCTCCCAGTTGGAATGGAAGAGGATTTCTTTGAGAATAGGCAGCAGTATAGGCAAGATGTCCTCTCGAAATACGTTAGCAAGGACATCTAAAGCTGCTGCAGAACACTTTCCTAAAATCAAGGTTATAAAATTATACTTTAATCACATGGTAAATGGCAATAGTACATTAATTATTTAATTGTTTTGATTACTTCCATTTACATTGTATATCTGTATGACTCTTTAATGAGAAAGGAGATGTTTTGAAAATCTGTACAGTTATACAGACAAAACAAACCAAAATACAAAAGCTGTCATCGAGTTTCTTATCTCATATCAGGCAAGTAAAATGATTCAAAATGTACTCCATTCTTTATTTTCTAAGCATGCTTACGTATGTAGAAAATTTTACTGGGCAGAATTCTTCAAAGTTTTACTAGGCAACTGTCTAAATAGCTGTTGACTTGTCATTTTTTATCAGTATTAAGCCAAGCTTGCCCATAATTCATGTAGGAGTCCTGCATCATTGATCACCGATATTTTAATTAATTTCTATAAACAGGAAAATGCTAAATTTCAAGAAAGGAAGTGTTTGACACACAATTAGTTTCGAAATGTTACATAAAGAGTAGGTATATTACTAGGTGTTCATACTTAGGTTCCAGTCTGAGAGGCTGTCGTCATCATCCATACCATCGTCATCAGAGTCACCATCACCACCACCTCCCTGAAATATTACCATTATGTGGTTAAATGACACTGCCACTTACTGCGTACAATACAAGCCACAAAAGATCAAATTTGAAATTAAATGCTATTCCGATGTATATAAAGTGAAAACTACAGTATAATTTTTCATCTTTGCTGTGCGCAAGTGTGACAATAGAGGTTAGGTGGTAAAAACACTTTCCAGTTATACATATATACAACAAACTCCTAAATGACCTTATCAAACTTTCAGTAACTGGAAAGTGTTCAAGATCTTCCACCATCTGGCTGGGAATTTCCCTCAGTACTCACAAAAAACATACAATTCTACAGCAATTCATGTTTTTGTTTGATTTAAATTTAAACAAAAAATCAGCTATTTTCAGTATCTGTTTATGTTCAAAATGTTAATTAAACAAAGATTCTTCAAAAGTATAATTAAGATCAGATCAAGTCTTTGACCTTTAAAAGGAGAGTTACCCGTGTTAATTTGACTACACATGAAAGACAATGTGTCACAAAGGATGATTCTAAAGCCTCACTTTAAGAACTATGTGCCAAGGTGAGCCGACAATATTAATAAGTATAAGGCTTACCTCTTCTCCGTCTTGGTGTTTGTGTGTATGAGACTTGGCTCTATGGAACCGAGGTTTAATGTCCGACTCTTTATCTGGAATCATCTCGTCTTCCTCAACGTCTCCCTACAACATATCACCTAACTTAGTTAGTATACACAATAATAAAGGCCATATTGTGTAGACAAAATTCATATTAAGTGACAACTTTACACCTCACTTTGTATCCAAAGTTAGTATTTAGTGTTAAATTATTGGGCCACAGGTTGGTTTTGCAGGCCAATTTGTTACCATTTTTATTGGACTGTATATCTTCCTAATGGCATATCCAAGAGGCAAATTACATCAATTTTCACAACAACCATGGCATCCATGTCATCAAAACAGACCACTGGCAGCAATCAAGTGAGAAACAGTGAGAAATTGGCATAAATTTCAATTGAGAAATGAATTGTCATAATGGAAGAACATGCACCTTTTTGCAATTTACATTTTTTATGACATGGTAATTTAAAATTTTAAACCATTTCATTATGTACTTTTTTATGTATCATCAGACAAAAAATCATTACACCCTTAATCAAACTCCAACTTTAGACACAATGTAATTACAATTCTGTTGATTATTATCATAGCTTTTGTCTCGCCTTATTCTTCATTCAATCATGGCCCAGAAAATTTCAAAGTTATTGAGGTAAAAATTGTACAAAAGAATACAAGCTTGTATAAATCAGACAGTACGAATACACAGCAAACACTCATCTTGTTCATGTGCAAACTGAATCATCATTTCATATAACACAAACATTTCACCACAATTTAAGCAAAATCACACTGGTTCATAAAGTTATGAACTTTTACATGCAAGTTATCATACAAAATAACTTCTACTCCTGAAAGCATTACTAGTCAAGTATCAATATTCCTTTTTCAAAGAACCTACTGATATTTCTACTTATATGCCAGTTCAATATACTGTACATGAACAAAAGTCAGTAAAATAATAAAAAATCACTCTTTTTTTCCCCAGAAAACAAAATGCTTCCAAAGTTTTATCATTCAAGTAAATCATATAACTTCACTTTGAAGAATGAACTATCAAAATAAGTATCTAAAATGATGAGTTATATTCAAATAGATATCTTCTTAGTCTTACCTTTAGAAGTATGATGTCAATTTCACTGTATTTCATTCCTTTAACAAGTATAGGTACAAGTTTTTCTATATGTGATGTAAGAACCTCTTTACAGATGGGCTGTTCTGCCAGAGATAGCCAGAATTCACAGGCTTCCAGAGCCACGGTATCATCTTCATCTGTTGTTCTCATCATCATGTACTAGTGGAGAAAAAATATATCATTTATATTCAGATTCTGAATTTCATGTGCATTTAATAATATTGATGTTTAAACAAATAATTAGATTCTCAGGGGGTTTAAAAATCTGAAAGAAATGGGGTCATTTCATAAAGCCATCATGTACACAAGTAACAACTAGAAAAGAATGTACAGGAAATTACCACCACAGTTTGTTGTATTTGGCAACAGTTTTGATTGAATATAATAAATAAATTCTTAAATTTCTAATTTCCTGCACATCTTAATAAACAAGTCTTGGGAATGAGCTACAAATATTGCAATAAGTTTAATTTACATGTAAGACATTATGACTATGCACAATCTTTTTTCAGGATAGTACTTTGTTTACATTTTTTGACTTTATGATAAATAATTTCACATTCAGCCCTAATACCTTCAGGTGATTAGCATCCCACATGCTCTAAAACGATTATATAATACGTTATAAACTCATGTTTATCCTTTTAAAGAAGGAAATTATTTTTTCTAAGGCATAGTGTGCCTTTAATCAGACTAACCTCTATAATACTGTTGATATGCGGCATCAATCGATCCATTCGGACCTCCACCAGCATTACAAGAGCACGGCAAACATTCTTCCTCACTTCTGTATCTTCATCAGACGCCAGGAAGAACAAGTTCTACAATTTATATACAATTATTAAATGATCAATTAACACTTCTAAACTTGTTTCTTCTGAGTTGTTTTTTTTTCAGTCCATTAATCACAACTAATATTTAAGAGGGGACCCAACTTAACTGGAGGAGAACTAGCCTTAGTTGCCTTCTGTACCTCATTTAGTTGTCACAGAAAATTTACAGAATATTTGTTGATCTGGACAGATGACTTATAGCTATAATATTTCCAGGATAACTTCACTGGAAATAAAATTTACGTCAATATCTAAGAAAACTGTGTGGTTGCACAAATCTTATGTCATCTAGTAATTATAATTATCATTCACTTATTAAAACAATTACTTCAAAAATATACAGAAGTACCATCACTAAAATAGTGTACATTAGGGCAAATAATGATAGCACCAAAATCATATCAAAGAATTTTATTTAGGAAGTACTTTTTGAAGCACAAACCTCTATAAATGCATCTATGTGTACCATCAGGGCCTGTGTTCTACTGATGATAAATTGGTTTACACAGGCAATAGCATGTGACCTGAAACAATAATGTAACATTGTTATATAATTAACAACATTCAATAAGTTCTATTTAATCATTTAACTTCAATGTGCATAAAACTAAAAATTTAGAAGAAAAGCCAGAAGAAAAACATCAGATTTGTGGAAGGGGTTTCGTTTTGGTTGTTTTAAGGATTTTTTTCGATCTTCATTTTTCACAAATTACCTTTCAAGCAAACTTGGCAAAAAAACAAACACAACAACAACATCTTTATCTCGCTAGACATGGAAATTTCAGAAATTCATTTATAACACATATTATTAACCCATTACCCCATGAGCATTTTGTGAAAAATGGCTGTTTTCATTGAAAAGTCTCCCGTTACAAGTTCAAGTTGCTATAAAACTATAAAAACTGCTTCAATACTAATCAAACTTGGCACAAATGTTGACTGGACCATTGCCTTTGTAACAACATGCTCAGTCTGAAATTTCCTGTTACCATGGCAACGAGGGGACATCTCAAAATTGCCAAAAATCACTATTTTGCGTTGATTTTTTCCATCAAAATTGATTTCAAAGTGCTGCCACTTCTCAATGGATCGAGATAGAGTCAAAGGCTTTTCAGCATTCTGGTTACACCTTACCTTATGATCGACCTTGGGCCATTTTTAGCCTCCCACAAGTCCAAAATTTTCTTGGCGATGACGGGGACTCCGCCCCCCTTCAAACCCCCCAAACAAAAGGGGGCACATCCCCCTCCTGGCAACCCCCTGATGTATCTTTTGGATGGGGGGCCACGCGGAAAAAGTGCTAAATTTTTTAAACAATATTTCTTAAACAAAAACAAGTGTTTTGGGGCCTAAATTAGGCATTTTTTCACCATTTGAGGAAGCAAAAAGGGGGGGGGGGGGAAAAAGGCGTAGAAAGGCGTATATATCTGGTAATGGGTTAATCATAACTTACAAATAAAATTTAATTAGTTTATAATTATCAAAATTATCTTGCACTAGCACACTGGAATATTTTTTTAAAAATTTATGTTACCTGATTTTAGGACTAGGCTGTTTGAAGAACTGCAGGAATTTTGGAATGAGGACATTCAAGGGTCGTGAAGGGTCATTGTCCAGGGCCTCTGCAGAGTCTTCACAAATTTTCTGTAAAGCTCCAAATGCTCCCTGTAAAATGCATAAGTAAAACACCTTTTAAAATGAAGTCTATGCTCAAAGACATAGTTTGATGCTAATCATGCAGATATTAAGGGCCTTTTGATTCATTTCATCTATAACACAATTCATCATGTATTTTGGCTAGCAAATATATGATTTTTATAAATCTCTACTATTGCTTAGAGTGCGTGTGTGACAAAATATTAAAGATTCAGCCCAACAATAGCTAACAGGAGATTCGTTGTTATTGGTTTTTCCTTCGGTCTTCTGTCTACTTAACTGGCTTCTTTTGGATAGATGTTATAATTTATGGCAGCATTGTGTTACTCATTGATTTTTCCAGGACTACTAGTCTCTCTGAAATTGAATCAAGCAGTGCCAAATCCATTAAACTACATCCCATAGAATGTAAACATAATCAAGCGTGTCCCATAAGAATTAAATTCCCCCAGAAATAACATATGAAACAACAAAGTTACTATGCAGAAAAACACTATAAAAATTGAGATGGTGATCTGAGAATACAATCCTCACCAACTGTAAAATAAATACAGCCAGATAATGGGTATTGATTTACAGACTTTGATGACAGAATAATTCATCACTTTTATTGTATTCTTTTATTGTGTCCCATTACGTATTTATTCAAATGTACAATACCCCAATAATTGGTTTCACAGGGAGATATCTATATATATAAATGGAGATTTTTCTCCATGTAACAAAACATTTCCCCATGTAACAAAACATTTCTCTATGTAACAAACAATTCTGCATGTTAGAGACATACAATATCATGTACCTTTTGAATTGATTTCTTGTTCGTATATAACAGCAACAGACCTATAACTTATTTAGATCTACCAATGCCAACAAACTACATGATTTTTGAAAATTTATTATAAATTCCTCTTGAAGTAAGAGAGATTTGTAAAGGACTGTTCTTGAAAACTTTTAAAACATAATAATAAACTACTCTGAATAATTGAAAAGGTGATCATATGTTTTGTTCTACTTCTTAAGAGTGACATTTATCTATCTCTATTAGATTATTGTAACTATTGTAACAAACGTAGCTTTCAAAATAGCTGTGCCTCGTCATGAAACATGTAATATATGGTACCACTAATCAAACAACAATAGCTGCGTACACTTAACCTTCAGATTATATTATATGGAATTGTACAGCTTCTGTTTTTAGAACTGCACATGATTAACTTCAGGAATATCACGATAAAATTTAAAATTAGTCAGCCATACGTCAACCTGGTCAGATTTCATGGATGTTCAGATACTCTGTTGGCAAAGGCTAATCTCAAATATAGCAGTTTAAAAGTTAAATACTCTGCTAAAGATAATCTCTGCATAAAACTTGTCACTTAAAGCCCACCATTTGCTATCCAGTTCATTTATCACAAATGTTTTAATAATGCAAAAAAAAAAACCAACTTTGAAACTAATTTTTTCACCTTTTTACTGTTTGGCCATTGTTCATTTCAGGTAAGTTTGACTGTATCTTGTGGTAAATATTTCATTTTTTTTATATTCAATTAACATGTATACACACATCCTGTATTCAACTGTGCATAACATGGTATTTTTTTTTATCTCATCATTATTAACACAGTAAACTTTTACTTCTACAGAAATTGTAAAATAACTGAATCGGTTGGCTGATCTTTGACAAAGAAAAGACTCTAGTTCTCAAATGATCACAAACTTTCACTGAAGTAAAATATTGTATCATAAGCAAAATATTCGTATCATTATCGGTGTCGGTAAAATATCTTCTTTGTTAGGAAACTGAAATAAACCTGGTTATCAAAACCCAAGCTGGTATCCCTGTACACTTTCTTTATCATTCTAGAATTACTTCATTAATTCAGGAGGGAAAATGGATATTATTATTTAACACTACAAGAGGCATGAATTAGCATTGTTAAATCTAAAACCACCTTTCCTAATTCATTTACACTGAAAATAGCAATCTTGTATTTCAAATCTGCATTTTACCTTTTCCTTATCATAAAGCTGCCCATTTCTAGATATTCTTATTAACTTAATATAGTTGTATTTGGGTTTTTTTGTTTTGTTTTTTTAATCAAACTACAACATGATTTAATTTGTAACAAAAATGCTATGTCACCCTATTATACAAAATTAAATAGCAAGAACAGAAGTAGTTTATTTTTTGTTTCCAAACAATGAAACTTTGTGATAATGCAGCAGAATTTACTGAATTTGGAAGTAGGTCACTAGGTCAAAATATAGGTCAACTATTAAAGCAATCTATTCTTTATCTTTAACTGTACAAACGGTCCAAATATCATAGCTATATCTAAAAAATAAAAAGTAGGTCACTAAGTCAAGATGTATATCAATTGATATCAGAGTTCAATTCTGTTCTATAACCACGAATATGGTTCAAATTTTTTATAGCTGTATGTCAAAAAAAATTTTTTTTACTTAGTGCATATAAGGAAAACAGACGGTAGCAACCGCACTTTATGTACAGGTTCACCAGACAATGTTTCATGATGATGAAACACCTGGTAATACTTTTATGATCTAAACTAGAACTGTGTCCAAAAGACACAGATGCCCCCACTGACAACATATATATGGTATATAGTGAAAAAATCAACAAAGGGCCATAATTCTGTTAAATTTGGTCGCAGCAAAAATTCCTTCCTTTACTACCATCTACACATTAAGGTTGTTCATCCCTGGAAGTTTAAGCAAAATCTGCCATCCGGTTTAAGAGGAGTTGTGTTCACAAAATTTCTACATAGTATATAGTGAAAAAATCAACAAAGGGCCCTAATTCTGTTAAATTTAGTCGCAGCGAAAATTCCTTCCTTGACTACCATCTACACATTAAGGTTGTTCATCCCTGGAAGTTTAAGCAAAATCTGCCATCCGGTTTAAGAGGAGTTGCATTCACAAGATTTCGGGACATACATACAGACCTATGGACGGACAAGTGCAACGCTATATGCACCCCACTTTGTGGGGACATAAAAAAACATTTTAAAGTTTTCATAAGGCATGTATCTACACTACAGGCATGCTCCATTACAATATTACACACAAAAAGGTTAAAATTCATTACCTCACAAACACTATAATCTTCTGAATCCAAGCACTGACATAGTGCTGGTAACAATTCTTGCCAGTTACGAAGGTCACCCTTCGCCACTATGGTAGTGATCAAAATACCAATGGTAGCTCTGATCAGTGGGGATGGATCGCCAATACTGTTCAAACATTCTGACTTTATGAAGGAGGCAACTTCAGGAGGGAACTTCTCAAATTGGGCTCGTACATTGTTCTTCAGGATTAATCCACTCAAGGATCTTGTTGGGTCATCTGCAATGCCAGACAAAATTTTCATGTCTATTTGTTTTATACAATTATACTTTTTGCAGTCTTTGCCATTAAATTATGTACTTCTGATGAAAACAATTAAAGGGACTCCACTTGATTAGGCTGGAAATATTTTTTAAGAGAATATTAAACTTTATGATGAAGTTCTATACCTATAACTTGAGCGCAAAATTTCAAATCATTCGCTCACTCTTTTTTCCAGTATTATCATTTTTATTTTGCAAAATACCTTAAAATGTTTAGCGTTTAATGAACATGTTTAAATGCTTTAACTCAAACAGGGCTATAAATTCTACTAAATATCCATTTTCAATTAATATGTTTGTAAGATTTTAAGATTTTATGTCTTTCGGCTTTTAGACCTCAATGAATGTGGATAACAGGGCTTTTTTCTCCTATTGCTTATAGGAGGGGACTATCTGCATACAACTTCCTGCTGAAAAATTCTGGAAAATCATGCAGTTTTCCCTTTAAATTCAATTTACTTAATTTTTTCATATTTTCTGCAAAAAAAATACTGTATTATTTCAAGGACCCCTTAACATATCTGTGAAAAAAGGCCTAAATTGTTTTATTTTAAAGTGTGAAGTGAATCATTTTGATAAACTTCCCTAAATATTTCATTACATAGTTGAGAATTATTTCAACACCCCCTTTAAGCTTTTTATAATGTTATATTGGATTCAGTTAAATCATACAAGACAAACATATCACGAAATGTGCACAGGTATATAAACTACTGTAGAAAAAATATGTTCAGAATTATAAAACTTTTTTCCATTTAATCAAAGGCCAAAGAAAAGCACCCCTCAGCTGTTTGAAAAATTTACATAGGCCTTTTGAAAAGCCTATAACTGTAACTAGTCAAGCAAGCTTTAGGAACTGTTTTTTTTTAATCACAAATCTACAGAAATATCTCTGACAGTATCTCACCTTCATTCTTCAACTTTGTGAGGACAAAAATCAAATAGTTGTTGAAGTCTGGAAACTTGTTCAACTCTTCCAGTTTCTGGTTTACTCATTAAGGAAATTATTAATTAATACATTAACTACCTGTACTCTCAACATTACTGAAGGAGACATTTAAACATACTTAATTACATTTTTAAGCAATTTATGTTGGTTGTTACTGCCTTACAATGTACATGACTTTTTATTATTGTAATTATTGTAGATGAATATTCCCTGCCTGAGACACATGCAAATTGAAAAAGAGGCATGATTTCAACATATATGTAATCACTTAAATTCTTTTTCAAACTTTTTGACACTGTTTAATCCTGGAACTTGATTCAGCTTGGAACTTTTTTTATTCTAGCATATGCATCCTTAAACACATAATATAAACTTTCTGTGTAAATGCCACATTATATTTAAATTTTTGCTCATTTCAACATTTCAATATGTTCTAAATTTTTGAACAACAAAAAAGAAAAAGAATCTAAATAAACTATAGTTTATTTATCTGGAGGTTTTCTGCCTTAACATTGACTGTCTAAGTTAAGGGTTATGACAAATCTGTGGTTGATCCTTTAAAATGGGTCACAGAGATCTTATTTCTAGCCAACTTGGAAGAAACAGTAATTTTTACTCTCTTTATTTCTGTAATTTTGTAAAATGAAGTCACCCTCATTTAGAAAAAATTTCATTAATTTTCCAAGTGTCAGATTCGTCCAGGCTCTGTCTATTTCAAAACAATCTATTTAACCCATTTTTACTGGTCAGTAAATCAGCAAAACAAGGCAAATGTTTGAAGTTAATTTGTGACATCGTTGCTTCTGTCAATCAATTAACAACAATTAAACAGATTAGGTGATTCTTTTCAGAATTAAGAAAATTTTGGATTTTCCCAAGCTAATCCAGGGGTACAAACAAACTTTCACTAATACAGCTTCCAAAATAAACGCAACAGTTTGACTAATCTATTGCAACCAGTAGTGCACTGTGAAACTGTAACAGTAAAAGTTTGTACCAGGGGATTAGCTAGGAAATCCCACATTTGCAGAGTGCTGGAATTTTTCAGGGCTCGAATTTAACTTTTTTGGCCACTAGCAATTTTTTGATAGTGGACAAATTTTTAACTAGCAAAATCTGAATTCAACTAGCACTTTTTACCACAATGATTTTTAATTAGAGAATAACAAAATTAAAATTGTAATTTATTTGGACGAGTTCGAACTGCTCGGGGTACGAATCAGCAACATAACTTTCTACTCAAAAACTTGATTTAGGGGACAGGGATTCTTATCAAATGTCAATCTATATGTAAAAAAAATAATAATGCAATATTGTCGCCATACCGACGATGTCTGGTCTGGATTATGCTCACAACAAAAATATTTTGGCAACATTTCCATCGTCATCGAGTTCGTACGTAAGACTGACGTGCAGTTCTTTCTCCCATTTTTTAACCGTTTTCACTGAAGGTCCGATTGTCTTTCTTTTGATAGACTGTGAATCATCTTCTGTACTCAGATTATTGTTATCGGAAGACACATTTGCTTCAGTAAGTGGGAAGAAGTTTGTTATTTTTCGTTTAGACATTTTATTCCGATCACGTTTGATTTACACTGACAAAATGACATTTGGACTTGTTTAAATTTGTGTACTTTTTTAAAAGCGAGGTTAAGGTATAGAAAATGTAAACCAGACAGCAAGTGCGCGCGTTAGTTTATAACTCGGCTACCTGCCAATATTACGCCCCATTTATATTTCGGATTTTCCTCATGAGCGTGTTCCGTTTTTTCTTCAACTCGCAAAAAATTGCGAGTAGTCATAAATCTAACTCGCACAGGCTTCGCGAAACTGCTGAAAAATTTGCCTGACATTCGGTCAGACAAACTTTCAATTCTTGTCTGACCGAAAGAACTTTTGTCTGACCGAATTTTTTTTCCCCAAATATAATTATGTATATGGTAATACCTTGGTGTTGTTTTTTTTAAAGACATAACAACTTTTAAAGGTTTGCAACACAATTTTATTCCTTTAAATAAAACATTAGTTTATCCAAAATTGATGGACTCACAGGCGCTAGTCACATAATCAAATATTTTACATAACCAGTCTATATATGTATATAAAGATATATAGTATATAGCCCATATAAAACTTTAAAAAGTTTGTTTCAAGCACCTGTGGATGGACTCTGTCTGGAAATCAAAACATTCATGATCAAAGCAGCCATTTTTCCATTTACCGGGTACCCACAAATTTTCTCGGCAGGCGCCTGGACTCGTATTCCTTTTGTTTCGCTTTTTTTTCTTCATTGGATAGTTTACGATTTTTGCCGGGCGTAGCGCCAGCGTAATAATGTAGTAACACCGTCATTTTGGTTATTGACAGTCATATGTATTGGACACTTATAATGAAACGGCGAATCAAAACTTGTTTTACATTTTTTTAATCAAGGGAGAAAACTCGGTCTTGATCGGTCTTGGATATATCCCGGTATTCGTACCGGACATAAGGTCCGGAACTCCGGAAAAAAAAATCGGACGGGCCTGATTTTTGCCGGACATGTCAGACGGTCCGGCAACTTTCGCGAAGCCTGCTCGCAAAATCATTTTTCAACTAGCATTTTGCGAGTTTGCGAGTGTTAAATTCTAGCCCTGCTGGATATCACCTATCAGGACCAATTGGTGACCTACTTATCATATAAATTTGCCAGTAAGCCTAGTTGGTTATGTTTTGATGTTTACAATTGTCTAGACAATTGGTGAAAAATTGGATATGTAAATGAGTTTCTATCAGCATTGTTACTTAGTGGTGATATATCCTGTGATTTTCGCTGTTGTCTGCAAGAATGGTTGTACAGGAAAAAAGAAGTGTCTTTGATATCTTGCTAGCTGATTAACTGGAGTAGGCAAGAAAGTTTTTCAAACCCAAAATGAAACATGTAAAACTGGGGGGGGGGGGGGGGGGGGGGGCAAGAAACCCAAATGAACATGTAAAAACAAGTATTTGAAATTTTTATTTGCAGTTGTTCCAATGAACTATCCTATGACAAAAAATCATCAACAACCTTATAAATTAGCACTCACTTTTTATTTTCTCTGTATAATGAGCACTTCACCCTAAAATTCAGGGCTAGAAGGATCCCTGATAAATTATTTTGGGCCTGCCATTTCTTTTATCTATAGCCTATGTCCACTGATAAACTTGTATGTTTCAAAAAGTGACTGATGTCTAAATTTAGAAATTGAAAGTACATTTTTAGAAAATCATGTATAAAATTTTCCAAAAACAGCTTGATAAGCATTCTAAAAATTAGTAATTTTATAAATCTGATACTAAACAAACTTAGAAATATCTGTTTTTTGGCCAAGTATTCCATGTAATGTTCTACAACAATACAATATCTATCTACAAATTGATGTATTATTTTAAATGAAAAACATAATAAATACAATACTCTGGTTTATCATATGTCAGAATCACGCTGGATAAAATTTTATATCCAACACCTGTTGCAACTTAAACATTGTTTCATTTAGTATGCTTCTCACATAATCAGACTCACCAGCAGCTGAGCATGCTTGTTCTACAGGGGAGACGCTCAAAATCCCCTTGATCATAATCCCCTTGGTTGATAAACGACATAGTGATCGAAATCCCCTCAACAGAAATGACAGGGTTATCATAATCCCCTTGGCAAAAATAAAGGGGTGGTCATAATCCCCTCAGTGGGTAGTCAAAATCCCCTCAAATAATGTGAAATGGTTGGGAAATTTCTTTTCTTATTTTTCTTTTTAGTTCAATGAATTTAAGAACCAACTGCTTCAAGAATTGCTGAAAAAAAAGAGAAAAGCATACAAACAATTAAAAGGTGTATGTTTGTCACAGCCAGTTAATAATGGCCCCCTTTATTGATGTTATTATTGCTGAGAAAATTGTAAAATACAAACAAATAAATGATAGTTGATTATAATTAATCATTGCAATTATAGTTATATGTAACAAACAATCAATTAATCTTTGCAATGATAAACACCTTTAAAGGCAAATTTGTTGCACACTAGCTTTAGATCTTTCCAGATAATAACTTAAAATGAGGCTATTAATTGCAGTTAACAACATTGGAGTATTTAAAAATAACCTGTATTATATTGCTAAAGTATACTCCATACTCTTTCCTCTACTCAATGTAACTGCTGTTTGCAACATTTCTTTATGTAACACAATAGTTTAGCTGGAGTGACAAAAGATCAAAGGAAAAAGAATTTTGAGTAAAGGGGGTTGTTTTTCACAAGTTGAGGGGATTTTGACCACCCCATCATTTTTGCCAAGGGGATTTTGACTATCCATCAAGGGGATTATGAACACCCGGTCATTTCTGTTGAGGGGATTTCGATCACTATGTCATTTTTCAACCAAGGGGATTATGATCAAGGGGATTTTGATATACACTCGTTCTACAGAAGTGTCCCTTAATTTTCATGTTTTTCATTAAAAGTCATGCTAAATAGTTTGGTTACAAAGTCAATTGGCAAAATTGAACAAAACTTTCCTTACATTGTTATCATACCGTATAACTCATAACTAGACAATTCTTGCGTTTCTTCCATTCAAAAAAAAGAAAAAAAAAAAATCAAGAAAATAATTTATCATGAATTTAACTCGTTAATAAATATTTTACTACCAAGGAAATACCTTACATGTCACTTGATTATACAAACAAAAAAATAACTGGTAGATATTTAAGTGTTTTTCATTTAAAAATGCGGGTTGTAGACTACACAAAACTTTTCCATTTTGCCCCCAATTCAAAAGCACGTGGGTATAAAGGCAATTTTCGTGCGGCAAAACGAAAATTGTCAAAGAAGTATATGACAAAAAATAAGAGATCAAACTTAACGCAAAGGATACTTGTTGAACAGCTCTTTGTGTGGCATTGTCAGGTGACTGAGACTCCTTTAACAGTTGTAAAATTTGCCCGAGACCGTTTTCTTCTGGCTGCCACGCCATTTTGGATTTTTCTGAGCAAAGTCAACTTCCGGTATTTTAATGTTTTAAAAATAACATTATTTTTAAAATATTACAATATTTTCGAATATAAATGATATTTCAGCTAATATTTTAGCAGTGAGGGATCATATAATAGCGTGAAAATGTAAAATAGTATTAAATAAAATAAATTATCTTTACACGTCATAGAATTTACTCTTCACACTACTAAATATTTTCATTTTATACGTTCAACACCACTAAATATTTGTAAATGTGAATGTTCAGGCTCTTCCACCATTTCTTAAATGTAGTCACTTTTGTGACATTAACTAAAGTGATATTTTATTATAAAAATGTGAACAGGTTATTGTATTTTAAGTGCAACATTCTGGCACACACTTAGGTAGTCCAATGTTTATTTTTTTGTAAATGTTTACTGGCTGTTCGCTTAAAAACAAACATATATATCAATACCATTTATAAGAAGGTACTTCAACCTCAAGGTGCTACACTATACTTTGTATTCAAGCTGCAAATTTGATTACTTAGAATTTATTTTTGATAATAAAAAAGTATTGTATGACTATTTAGCTTATAATTATGCTTTATGACTCTAAGTTATAATGTGGAAGTTTGGTTCCAGACATTTAGCATTTTCCTCTAACCTCATTAAAGACTCTGTATGTTGTACTTAAGGTTGTTACATGACACTTTTGTGAAATTTTATATATGTATATAATTATTCTTCTAAAACAATTTTCTAACATCAAGATTATGTTAAAACATATGTACTGCAAATGTTTAAGCACATTATATGTAATAATTAAAATATTTGCATTAATTTCTTATTGAAACATTTGGCTTTAAATTTAGGCCTTTAAGAAAATCAATTTCTAATTACCGGTTACATCCCTTTATTTGTACATGAAATGTAAATTCGGTAATGACAAATGTATCTTTACAAATAATGCTTTTTTGAACTTACAATATTGATAAATATTTATTTGAGCATCATAATTATGATATAAAACCATAAAAATGAGTTACATGATCTTTTAGCATGACCTTGACCTTAAACCTAAAGACCTGGCTACCTACATCTCAGGTGTAAAAATTTATATAAAAAATTACTGAAATCCATGCATAATTAAAGAAGTTATGCTTAAGAAAAAATATGGACATTTCATCATCTTTCATGACTTTGCAAATATTCACCTGGATTATGCAGGCAATACTCAGTCTTGTGAGTGTGAAATTTGTTTAATATAATCGATGAACTCAAAACTACCAAATTGTCCGTTCACAAATTTTAATTGCAATGGTTAACATCTGTACCATGTACTATTAAAGTCTCCTTACACATGTATAAGTTTCCTCCAGACAAGCATTTTCTTTGATCTCCAAGTGTGACCTTGGTCTTTGACCTTAACACCTGATTCATAATTATGCAAGACAAATCATTTCATAGTGGTGAACATTTTACTTTTTTTCTTAAGTAATACTATTATTCCTCTATGCATGTAGAATACAAGCCTTTTCTTTTGACCTTCAAATGAGTCATTGACCTTTGACATGGAGATCTTTATGTGTTTTGCAGAGTGGTGAAATTGTATATGTTTGTGTCAAGTAATACTTTGATTCTATGCATTTAAAAGATATGCTACATATCAAACTGAAACAAAGCTGAAAGCTACCTGGACATTTCATCATCTTTAATGACCTTGACACAAATTTTCATTTGAACTTTGACCTCATTGACCAAAGGATGTGGATTTCTGCCTGCAACACACAATATTACCAGTAGCACCGAGCCTTGCAAGACTGCACAGATAAGCAGGCTGACCTGGCTATTATACTGGTGGCGTGTCAGCCAGTAATAATCATTTTTGGTTTGGTTCCAATTAAAAGGTCAAGAACATAGTTCTATTGGTCGCAAGAATTATTTTGATGCTTTGAGGCAGTATTTCAATTCTCTGTCTGTTTTTTATTGTGAGCAGAGGTAATTGATAACTTTAAATGCTGTGATACAAAAGAGCCTCATATTTTCTTTTCACTGTATTAATCATTCCTTAATTTAATTGTATGCACCAGTCATTTAATTGTAATCCTGCCAATACAGGGTATAGAAGCCTGAAGGGACTTCTGGAATAACCAATAAAGACCCCACACTGCTGGAACAGTCAGATTGTAAAACCTTTGCTAAATACCCTTACACTCTAGTTGGACATATTCCTCAGTCAAAATAAAACTGTCTCATTGGCTTGGCAGTGTTGGACAGATGGAATCAAAGTGGTAAAAACTATCATGCTGTAACTATTACTTGGATACAGGTCCAAAACACCATTTTTGGGGAAGGGGCCTCAGCCTTTTTCATGGGGAAAATATGCATGATTCTTGCATACTTTGGGAAAAGGGTCTCAAATTTAACAAAAACTTTTAACAAGTTTTTCTAAATAGAAAAGCAAAAAGCACCAGGAAATACTAATTAGGCAGTAAAAGACCTTAATTCAACACCATCATTTTTAACTTTGTTTTAAATTCTTTGGGAAATTTCAAAGGACTGGGGAATTTTAAGGACCAAACTGGGGAAAAAAAGAGGCAAGTTTGGTTGGGGAAGCAGCCTATATTTGGCGTCCACAAAGAAGGGTTTTTGGCCCTGGGATAAGATATTCACCATTCAGATCTGGACAATACTGTTCCAGAATTAATAAGTACATGTAATTAGTTTGCTGGATTGAAATTCACACATAATTTACGAATAAGAATTTTAAATATGAAAGCGTAAAAAAACGTTTTCCTGTTTTAGTTTGTCTTGTATACATTTCAAATGCATTTTCCTATTCTCAATCATCCAGAATCATACCATACAGAGTAAGTCTAGTGGTAATGGTACCACTATTTAGATCATAAATGAATATATGGCAAATT
This sequence comes from Ruditapes philippinarum, assembly GCF_026571515.1. Lineage (NCBI taxonomy): Eukaryota > Metazoa > Mollusca > Bivalvia > Venerida > Veneridae > Ruditapes > Ruditapes philippinarum. The sequence continues at coordinate 124,096 of NW_026862840.1, read as the reverse complement.
TAACAAGAAAGATTACAGGCAGTGAAGGTTAAATAACAATTGAATAATTTGTTTTATATATCATTTATTTTTAGCTGAATGTTTGAAGATAGACAATTTATAAAGTTCCTTCATAATATGCATTTTTCTTTTTTCATTAAAAATGTGTTTATACAGCATTGTAATTTCTTTATAAGACAATTTATGAACTATGTGTGCTGTCTACAACAGCTTTGTTACTCCTTCATACATATCGGCAAAATAAAAACACGATACAGAATGCAGAATCTTATACCTCATGACGTTTTTTAATTGAAAACTTTTTAACAAGAGTCATCACCTAGCGGTCACACATGACTTTTTCTTATTTCTAATATCAAACACAGCGAAGAAAGAATATTAAAGTAAAGGATACTCCTACAAAACTTAATTTTTTGGTAACAAGTAAAATATTTAAATTTCTTATCTGACCTTAACAGTCAAGGTCAATTGAAGGTCAAGGTCACATTTCTGTCATTCATCATGTCGGTTTTGTCATATGTGTTCTTTGGTCCAAATAATTCAACTTGTTAGTTATATTTGTTCTTTTGTATGTGTAAGTATGAATTAAATCTGTAAATAAATAACGAAGGTATATCAGTTTATGCAAATTTCAATAGTTTGACCTTGACATTCACAATCAAATAAAAGTCATAGTCATATTTGACATATTTCCAACATAAAGGTTTTGTCATAAGTGTTCTTTTGTCCAAATACAAATCAAATCTGTTAATAACTACCAAGTGTAGCAAAATTCACTAATTAAACCTTAAGAGCCAAGGTCAAATTAAGGTCAATGTCAATCTTGTCTTCTTCAAGGTCTTGTCCAAAGGATTGTTGTGTCCAAGTATGAAGACAATCCATGCAGAAATATAACAATAATGGCCAACAGCTCATTTATTTTTTTCTGAAAAAGTCAAGCTAAAACTATCAAATATTTTAAAGTTTCAGCTGTTTTACACTTGACTTCAGATACAATACAGTTTAAATATATCAGATCATCCCATAGTCTAACTGATGTTCAAAACAAAAACGAATTGTATGTTTTAAGTGGTATGTAATTTATAAACAGGATCTTACTTAAAATGTCATCTCATATAGAAAAATTAAACAAGGCAAGGAAAGCATTATAAAGGAAGCCTGTGGTAAAACCTTCAAAATCGCTATTATAGGTACCATTGTTTACAATAACTTCATCCACTGTCTTACATAGGATTGATGATGCTAAACATGACTAATACATGTAAACCAAATACATAATGACATCATATTGACAACAAGCAATGTCATGTGATTAAATGGCACAAATAGCACATTCAAAATGTTGTAAACTGTGTTGAAGGTCACCACATGATCTGTGAAAACATGGAAGTGTTTTCTCTGTAAATCAATGCATCAACTTAAGTCCATTGCATTTTGGTATTTGAACCAACTATCAGGTTATATCAGGATTCTGCTGTAGCCCATCTATGACCTCTAGGGGCCAGATGGTTGCCATGGCAACATTGTGACTAAGATTCTGAAGCTTGGTTGCACGTAGGAGAGGACATTGTCCAGTTTTTAACAATTGACCAACTACCATTACATACTGTCCTGAAAGTATAAGAAACAGTAATCATTGCGAAAGATTTTCGGAACAATTAACAATTCAATTAACTGTAGAATATAGATTTAACTTTAAAGCAGCACCCCTCTATATTTATGATAATTTTTATGGAAAAATAAAAATTGTTCTAATGAATTAATATGTCAAAAATACAAATTAAATGATTATACATCAAAACTATACATTTACATTTTACAATAAAATTACCTATTACTTGTAAAGATATGCAAAAAAATCTCCTACTTTGCTAAAAATAAACATGACAAAGTGCTTGCTCATTGTAAAGATAGAATTTTATTCAGTAAAGAAAAAAGTTAGAATTTTGTATGTATCTTGTTTAGAATCAAGCATCATGTATAGTAACTTTAAAGGACTAATTTTTCTTTTAATTCATTCCTTATGCTAATATAAAATGTACACTGTGATTTATGCAAAATGTCCATCTGCAGTGCAATAAACTCTTAATCTCTGGAAATCGACACCCATTAACAACAACTACAATCGGTTGTTACTTTGAAGATGTTTCATTATTTTTTGTAAGTTGCACTGACTCTATATGTTCATGTATCTCCAAAATTACCTTCGGTAACACAGGGGTATGCATTACATGAATTTATTTAGATGACTAAAGTGGGTTTTGATGATCGTCCAAAATGAATTAAGACTGAAAATCTTAAATAAATATGTCAATAAATAAAAAACAAGGGCAACATTGTCGCAATATACACCCATCACAGAAGCTTTTGAGAGATGTGGGCATTACAGAATATACATATAGGAGATATGCTCTGGGCAATATCTGGAAAAAATCTGGATACATTATCATCTCTAGTGATTTTTTATCTGAAATTTGACCCCTATGTGTGACCTTGAACTTAGCCGCAGGGACCTAAATTTTGCGCGCAACACTCCGCCTCACAATAGTGAACATTTGTGCCAAGTTAAATTGAAATCCCTCTATGCATGAAGAAGTTTTGCTCTGGTTAAGCATTTTTAAATGACCTCTAAGTGTGACCTTGACCTTTGACCTAGAGACCTGGTTCATGCACAGGACACAGCTTCTCATAGTGGTGAACATTTGTTTGAAGTTTCATTACAATCTTTCCGTATGTGTAGGAGATATGCTCTGGACAAAATCTTTATATTTTATCATCTTTAGTGACCTTCACAATCATCTTTAGTGACCTTGACCTTGCATATATTAACCTAAATTACATGTTTCACACCAGTAGTCATGATAATGACCATTTGTGTTTCAATCCTTCAATAAATGATGACTAAATGGTCCCAATACACATTTTCATATTTTTATCTGAACTTTGACCCCTATGTGTGACCTTGACCTTGGCCGCAGGGACATAAATTTTGCCACGACACTCCGCCTCACAATAGTGAACATTTGTGCCAAGTTATATTGAAATCCCTCTATGCATGTAGAAGTTTTGCTCCGGACAAGCATTTTTCTATGACCTCTAAGTGTGACCTTGACCTTTGACCTAGAGGCCTGGTTCATGCGTGTGACACAGCTTCTCATAGTGGTGAACATTTCTATGAAGTTTCATTAGAATCCCTTCATATGTGTAGGAGATATGTTCTGGACAAAATCTCTATATTTTATCATCTTTAGTGACCTTGGCAATCATCTTAAGTGACCTTGACCTTGCATATGTTAATCTAAATTACATGTTTCACACCAGTAGTCATGATAATGACCATTTGTGTTTCAATCCCTCAATAAATGATGACTAAATGGTCCCAATACACATTTTCATATTTTTATCTGAACTTTGACCCCTATGTGTGACCTTGACCTTGGCCGCAGGGACATAAATTTTGCACGCGACACTCCGCCTCACAATAGTGAACATTTGTGCCAAGTTATATTGAAATCCCTCTATGCATGTAGAAGTTTTGCTCCGGACAAGTGTTTTTCAATGACCTCTACGTGTGACCTTGACCTTTAACCTAGAGGCCTGGTTCATATGCGCAACACAGCTTCTAATAATTGTTAACATTTCTATGAAGTTTCATTTAAATTCCTCCATGAATGAAGGAGATATGCTTCGAACAAATATTGGACGCCGCCCGCCCGGCCACCCACCCGCCAGGGGGGAAACTATAACCCATTTTTCAAACGGGCAAATAAAAAAAAGAAGATAATTTACATAATTATAAGTTAGTTTTTGTTTTGTTTTAAGAAGGGTACCTTTCACAGGTTTGGATGTTTGGAATTGTATCTTTTTACATCCTCTTACAGCAGCTACAGCAGTGCCATCATCTAACAGGAAACAATCTCCATTGTCCTTCACCTACAAAACAATAACAACTTTTATTTTGCATTCATGATTTAATTATCAGGTGTGAGGCAAGGATTTCTAACCTGTGATGGTCTGAAAAATTCAGATGTAGGGTGATGTACTATATTCCCATTTTTTTTTAGTTTTTCTCTGGCGGAGGGGAGGAAAGCATTAGTAAAAAGTGATACCTGGGGTTTTTATTTTTATTTGAGACCACAGATGTGCTAACCAAACTAATCAATTTTGCCAGAGTTCAAGAAATATATTTTAATATACATGTATAAGCTTAAAGAAACAACAACAGATTTTATAGACCAAAGGGACTTGAATAATATCACTTTTTGTAGAGGCCCACAAAGCATTGTGCTACATGCCAAATATCTAAGCTCTGGGCACAGTAGTTTCACAAAATAAGACTTAAATGTGTTTTCATATACAAAGCCTATAAAAATCTAGTGACCCCCTGAGAAAGTCCAAACCTGTACTCTGCACATTGTCTCATGGTTAACACTTCTGCCACGTAGTTTCAATTCATTCCAACCGTTCAAAAAATACAGACTAGGCACGAAACCTGCTAATACATTGGTGGACGGACGACCAGGTGCAGAACATTAAACGCCAAATTTTTTTGGCTTATAAAAAGGGAGAGAATAGATTTTTCTGTTAAGACAAAACAGATATGCTCACAAGACAGGAAGAAGTGGGTTTTAAGTTTATTGATATTCTTAATTGTGAATCAATATTGAATTTTAATCTGAATATAATATTAAATTATAGATGATATATTGGCATGACAGCTCAACAATTCAATAATGCACTACCTCTATGACTACCCCTTGTACTGTGACCATAGAAAACATTACAGTCAACCCTGAACAATCTGCAGACCATTTCTTCACAGGAGTCGAGGAGGCATCACTTCCAGGTGAGGGACGGTCAATAATTTCATGACACCTACTTAAGTCTAAAAGAAACAGTTTCCTTGCTGGTTTCTCCAGAACTTTACTCATGCTCCTATTCAGCAGTCTGAAATAAGGTAAACAGAAATTTATAGCCTAAACAAAAGCAACCTTTTCATTACTCACTGCTCAAATAAGTAGTAAGGTCACTAGTCATCCTTTTGGGTTGCAAATGGGTCTACATACCATATACCTGTAAATACACTGGCAGTTTCATTGTTTGTACAAACATAAGATTTGTATGACAAAAATCCTGAACCAATCTGGAGGCAATGACATACTTTCTGGATACTTTCTAACATTATTCAAAATAAATTTAAAAATTTAAAAGCTGAACTGTTTAATATTGTCTCTGAGGTATGGCCATAACTGAGTTTTATTCAGATATCATTCATATTTAATGGACCCCATTGGAAATAAGCTTATAGCTTACTGGTTTCCTAGCAGTTTTTGGCCCATAGCAGTTTTACGGTTGTTTATAACTTTCGTCCAGTACGTTCTATTTTTACCAGCAGGGCACTGGCACCAGAGTCCTAAAATAATCATTAAATAGATGAAATTATACCCATATAACACAAACTGCCCGAAATATTATCAGAAAAAAAAATTCAGACACACCCCCGTATATACTGTCACATATAATTTATATATGACAGTATATACGGGGGTGTGTCTGAATTTTTTTTCTGATAATATTTCGGGCAGTTTGTGTTATATGGGTATAATTTCATCTATTTAATGATTATTTTAGGACTCTGGTGCCAGTGAATTTAAACCCCTGAATGTTAAACTCCTGTGCTAAGAGATCCAGTGATTCTTCATTCATTTCATGATACAGTACTAGTCCAATTTATCACAAGTTATGGGCTTGTTACAGTTTACTTGTGTTTATCACTGTTTATGATGGTTGCTTTGCCAAAAACTTGAAAAAGTAAAAAAATACCTCAAAGCAACGTCATATTTATAGGACTAAATACAGTACATTTTATGAAAAGTTTTAGTATCTGGTACCTTCCTTCATCAATATCATAGAGCTATATTGAATTTAAGTTTCTGTCAATATCCTAGCTATATATCTTTTTGGGACTCGCTGATCAGTTTTCTCCTGCGCTTATGCGATTGCAAATGGTGAAATGTTAATAAAAGGGAAGTAACTTTTACATACAATATCAATGTTGAACACTACTAAATATTTTTAATTAAATTTCAAATAAAACATACTGTTTCAATGAAAGATTGATAGGTAATTTATAAAAAAAAAAAAAAAAGAAAAAATGCTATTAACCATTCAATTAATTTTTGAAAAAAAATGTGTCACATAATTAGCAATAATTTCGGATTTGTTATATCAGAGACTTACATTATATAATCGATAATTAATATTATAGCACTACAGTATGGTAATATTAAAAGTTGAATACAGAAATAACATCGTATTTAGATAATTAGAAAGAAGTATTTCATTAATGCCTCCACTTTATCATCATGATAATTATCATAATCCTCATCATCTGTTCCTCAATCTTCTTTTTCCTTCTTCTTCTTCGTCTGTAAATGATCTGATTATAATATATACGTACAGTATGTTTTATTTTATGGAAATACGTATACGTGTACGGTAGTAAGATTTTATGATAACTGACATATAAAAAGATATAGTATTCGTCGCAAGACTATTTCAAGAAGAGCTAATATTGCCCTGTTGTTATTAATAGAACTGAGCATTTTCATATATACAATAATCGACAGTTTTGCGGGTATTATTTATTTTTTAAAGGGCTCACACTTCAAAAATTGTGTTTCCCTTTATGTACACCATTTGTCAGTAATTTGCTCGATGCACGTTACAGAACCAATATAGATATTGGCATTTTCAGATGATCACGTTGAACAAGCCGAAGATTCCACGTCACCATTAATGCATTGCTTTATCATATAATTTTATCTGTCATAACATAAAATAATATTTCATTAAGTTTAATAAAACAGATTTAGTCTTTGCAAGGTAAGTGTTGTACAAAATTTTACATACCCTGTCGTAATTTGACAAAATCTTAAGCCATGTAAAATAAAACTCGTGGTTATTTATATGTTATAAAAGTCTCTGCCTTTATGGGTAACAGAATGTGTCATTTCATCCAGTTTCCTAGATAACATAGTTACAGTAGTATAGGAATAGAACTTTTCGGAATTTATAAATAGGATGTTTGTAGGCAGACGTTTCATTCCCAAGATGGTTAACACCAAGACTTTGACAAGTCTTGAAGACGTTTTACTCCCTATTTTTATTCCAAAATAAAATTGATCCTTTGATAAAAAAAAATCTTTTCATATAAAGTTAAAATTCTTTTTACGAACAAGTGGCCATGAAATTTATTATATTGACTTAAAAAGCATTTCAGTTACTTTAATCTTTTTATCTCAGTCTTATAGTTTTCTTTTAACTTGCTTTTTATCTTATACCTATAAATTTGCACTTGACACATTTGTTTCAACAGCTACTCCCAGACAATTCGCCTGCTTAGTGTAATCGTAAACGATTTTGAAGCAGTATAATGTAGATGTGTATATGTAAATTTGTTCAGTTACTTTGTAAATTTGTTATTTTTATGACGAAATAGATTCGATACTTTAATTAAATAAAATCACTTGATATAAAGTTTAATAGTATTTGATTAATAACTGACCATAAAATTGATTAGATTTACTTAAAAGGGGCATTTCAGTTACTTTAAATTTGTGTGTGCTAAAGTTTGTACATCGTATCAATTTATTCAGGGAATATACATAAACACATATAATAATATCACATATATTAACTAGCATATATATAAAAACACACAAAAAATGCAACAAAATAATTATAAAATTAATTAATTAGTATGTTTCATGTTACCCTAGGATTGCTCATTAAGCTACAAGCTTATTTCCAATGGGGTCCATTTATTACTGTAAAATTATCACACTAACTTATGTAATGATAAATAAATTTAATCATGTCATAATATTTTTTTTAGAAAGTTCAATTAAATAAGTCATGTTTGATTACGTTAGAACACTTTTCTTTTCATAAATTTTTCTATTTCTGTAATAAAGTTAGGCATTAAACATTATTTTTACTAGCACAAAAAATATATCATCATTTGAAATGGAAGTCAAGTTTTTTATGTAACATCACACATTGAAATAATTTGGAGTGAAACGTCTATACACCTAACAAAATGGGAGTGAAACGTTTAGGTGTGAACCGTCTTGGGAATGAAACGTCTCATCAATATTGAAACGTTTTGCATTCATTTTGTGGCGTTAAACCTATTATTGTGTACGGTTTAGTACGGTGTATTACGTAGTTTAGAGATCCTTTTCCGCTTCCTGTTTAAAACAAAATGGCGTCCAAAGGCCGCACGTTTGACTCGCCGGTGAAATATGTCCAGATTGACGGACTAGTACGTACAATTAATGATTATCTACGATAAATGAAAAGAAACATCAAACTCTTTTATCTGTCATATGATTATTTAGACATTAATTTCCTTTAATCATGGTGATTGGATATACAATCTGCTGATTTTTTTTAAAACATGTCGAACCGTTTGTTTCTCTCGTCATACCTGTAGATAGTCCTATAAATATGACGTCGCTTTGAGATATTTTTGCTTCTGGGCAAAGCAACGTCATATCGAAATTTGTCAAAAACCCATAGCATGTTCCGCCAGAAAATCGGGCGGAACGAAAAACAATGAAGACAGCGTGTATTTACATAATTTTTGACCTATTTATGAACAAAACTAAAAAATAAATACCTTTTGTCAAAATAAATTAACTGTCTCATCCGAAAAATCATGATTAAATCCTCTCGTGTATTTCAATTCCTTTTACAGCCGATAAACAAATGGCGGCCGTAAAGTGCGCGAATTCTGATTGGCTAATTCAAATGCAAGCGTTTAACTGAGTCAGAACAATCTAACGGAATATTTTTTTAACGAAATAATTGCCCATGCACCGTCAGTGTGTTCGAATATATTTTTCCGTTCAAAAATTTGGAATCAATCTGTAAAGCACCTTGCTTAACCAGTATGGCTGATAGACAAAAATAGATTGATGTTTATATTTTATTTTAAACTGATAAGTACATCGTTTGAAAGTTTTTGTGTATGATTGAGCATGAAATTGAAAGAAAATATGATAAGCTTTTGAATAAAGCTTGAAAGGCAAGACAATAGACATTTTTTGAATTTTTTATGATGCTATGCGTTTATGAGCAATAACTATTAGACGTCAGGCTTGACCGACAAAAACTATAACAAGCCTGTAACGTCTAATATATTGGACTAACCTGTAGAATGATACTGGTTCTTATGGTAGGACAAGGTCGTCCTTAACCCCCTTTGGCAATCTCCTGGATTGGGCCCCTATGTATTTTTTTTCAGGAGTAAACCATTACTTGTATAATATGAAAAAGGCAAAGCCTGAAAGCGAGCTCGATTTTCCTTTTACCGTGAAATAGTATAAAATAATTGTTCAATTTTGTGTCATTCGGTATTTTATAAACTGCTTCAGTTTATTCTGGTTCCTTGTCCCATTATGGTTCCCATTGAAGTGTGCAAGTGAGGAGTCAGAATTCCTCGGTTTTTATCATTATCTTGTAATTCGGAAAGTTGCAATGTGTCAATCTCAATTCGGTATTTGGACGAAAGTTTTTAGTACTCTCGTTACCGTAAAGCTCGCAGGCCCTTCGGGACTGCTCTTAGAGCTTGCTTTAATAAACTTAAGAAAATTGAATGAAACTTAAATATACTCTTGGTTTAGTTCCCAGGTATGTTCAAGAGAGCCTCTTGGACTCTAAGGGGTTGACCAGAGGTGACCCCCTCTTTTGCTGATCCTTATTTACTTTTAACATGAGTGGGACATCTTTATCAGTAATAAAACTCAGTATGATTCACTTTCTATGTGAATTTGAAACATTCTATATAGTACTGATTCTTAAAAAAAGGAAATTAAAGACTACAAAAAATACACATCAAAATACACGCACTTGTGTCAATGTTTATTTATCTTTCAGATGGAATAAGAAGCAATCTTTATGAATTATGTACTACTTGTGACTATTTACAGTGTTTATTCTAGGAATTGAAAAATAGGGGTGATTTTCCCCCCTCTATTTCAAAAAAGGGGGCGATTTTCAAAATCAAGGGGTGCCAAAATAAACTGCCAATGTTAAATCGTCTGCATTAAGTTTACACTGAGGCGTTATTTATTTAAGGCAGCAGAAGTTGTCCCCCCTTAATTTTTAAACGAAAACAGATTATTACAGAACTGCCGCGATTGATTATAAAGGGATTGACAATACAAACAATCGACCTATCTTTCACGTCTAGATCGTAGCCAAGCTAGGAATTGCCTCGTTTTTCTTGATTATTTACTACACTAAAATGGCGCCCAACTGTCAGACCGAGCACACTAGTTCCGGTTGGTACGGAACATTCTGTTAATTTCCGTCAACTCACGTAACCAGTACCATACGGTACTAAATTACTATAATTAGCTTACAGTTAACTCCCTTCGGTTTCCGATGTAAATGTAAACAAAACAACCAAATATAATGCAGGATGGAAGTTTTACGATTTTATTAACTTTTTTATAGATGCGCGATTTTCACGCACATGATTTTGAATTGTGCGCGATCTGTGAAATACTAGCGTGAATCGCGCATCCTAGAATAGACACTGTATTTATCCCGGGCTGACGCTTTTTATTACCATTTGCGATATTGTTATTAAAGTGGCGATTATTTTTCATTTTGGTATTGTTTGGTTTTATTAACCTGTCAATTACATACTGATTACACGGTCGATGCACACAGTATATTAATCTTCGGTAGATTTTCGGTAAGTTCCGTGAGATGTACGCTGTACGATGGAATTTAATTTAATTTGTATCTCTCAACAAAGTGTACTCAGCGTTATAGCGCAATAGGGTAAAGCACGAGCTTATACTCTAAGTGCCACACGTGTTTTAAGTTCGAGACCGCGTAGGTCTATGTTTTTATTTTCTTATTAATACTTTCAACAATATTGAAGCTATATATGATTATTTTATGTTGTTCGTTTTGTTTTATTATGTTTTACTTAATTTTGTTATATCTATATTCTTTTTAAATAACATGTTTTAAGAATTCATGTTTAAAATTAAAACGGATTTAAATCAATAAATGTCTTTTCAATGCTGTAAAACACACTACAAACTGTTCCATTAAAATATACGGCAAAAATAAAGAAAGAGTACTAAAACAATGGCAACAGCAAGGATCGAACCACAGACCTCTAAATTATCAGGCATTCTCTTAACCGACTGTACTATTGTGAATTAACGAAAACCTTCACATTAAGCTGGCGTGACTTTCAATCCATGACTAATATACTCCACATTAATTCTCGTAAACTACACGGACCAAACCGAAGTGGGATCGAATATTTAAATGAGTTCTATAATGTATGCATAATTGACAGGTCAATAAAATCAGACTATAACCAAAACTTTATTTTATTAAATCCAATAGTGTTTATCTTTGCTTTCTTAATTTTTGCCAGGTGTAAAAATCAATAAATAGAGTAGAAGACTAAATTAACATATTCTAATACATTTCAGGTTGTTCTAAAGATAGTAAAACACTGTCAGGAGGAGGGTACAGCAGGTCAGGATCTTGTGCAGGGCGTGTTATTGGGGCTTGTTGTTGATAACAAATTAGAGATCACAAATTGTTTCCCTTTTCCTAGACACAATGATGATGAGGATTTCGATGAAGGCATGTCAACTTGTTCTTTTCAAAACAAATGCTGATCAATATATTGCACTTACTGAAAAATACCGGGCAGTCAAAGGTCTTGTTCGCAAAGCAGACCCCGGGCTTTGGCTTGGTCGGCTATAGACTACACATGTAAATTTAAAAGGAGATCAAATAAAAAATATATAGATTTCTATACCTATACCTAAATTTTCATTGTCATGTCTAGTTGGGCACAGCCATTTTCAATGTTACTCAATGATAATAGGCGGGGTATTCAGATAACGGAACAATCACAATTTTTCGGCTTGATAATAATCGAAGAGGTGTTCCAAGTGAAAAGGAAAGCGGTGCATGAAATACCTAATGCCAAATGTAAAGTAAAAAATGAACGACTTCCCTGTTCATAGGTTTTACCTTATTTCATATTAATTTTTTAATATTCTTAACAAGTATAATTTTGTTTTATTTACTAAGTGCACCAGGGCTTGACAAATCCACTTGTCCACTTGTAATTATGAGTAGTAGTAATTACTCCAGGCATGTAAATCTGCTAGCAATGCTAGTCCTATAGGATGAGTGAAATTTCTTACAGAAAATAATTAATTTCCAATTCAATTAAATTCTTTATTCATTTGGAAATATATTCAAGCTTTAATCACAAATAAAACAGAACACAAAATATTGTTTGATGTGCAAAACAAGTGTTGGTTTGTTGAATACATTACTTAATTCTGTATAATTGTGTTATAGTAGCAAATGGTAAAAAATTGTAGAAAAATTCTTATTCAGTTTATTTCACATTCTATACTGTAACAGTACAAGAAAATAAACACAAAATTACAATGTGTAACATGTTTGTTGGTATAATCTATTTAGTGTTTACAAGACGAGAATTTTACTTTTTGTCTTGTTACAAAATGGAAATAGTGTCTGCTAATAATTTATTATTAAGTCTGCACTGCTATATGGTACTTCCTGTGGGAACTGCATCCCCACCAATATATTGATAATGTGTACAATGCCGTACATATACTTACTTGCATATGTAGCGCCACCTTACCTGTTGGTGTACATCAATGGCACTATGTCAACTGTGAGAGTAAAAATTGTGTCTCATATTTTCAGTTCAATACCAGATGGAAATGATGAGAAATCTGCGTAAAGTCAACATTGATCATCTTCATGTGGGCTGGTATCAAAGCACATACTTTGGTGGCTTTATTAACAGGGCCCTGCTTGATTCACAGTTCAACTATCAACACTCTATAGAAGAATCTGTTGTCCTCATTTATGGTAAGATCTAAATTTTGAGGTGTTTATTACATTCATTGAGGTATCTTCATGGATGTAGTATGGTATTTCGCTATTTATTAATCTGTCAAAGACAATTAGTTCTAACACTATAACTTTTGAAAGTCTGAATTGATTTTTGTTAACATCTGTTATGCAAATATAACACAAGTCAAGTCCAGTTTGTTTTTGTTTTTCATTCAACTTATGTGTGCCCTTTACTGGCAGTTTTTACTAGTTCCTTTATGAACTCAATGTTAAAACTTCTGAATTAATATTACATGTATTAGATTGAATTTATTATACAAGTGTAAATCTCCAGGCATTTATTTAGGGAAAGATTTTTCTGTAATTCTTGGTTTTCATTTAAATCAGTATTTGGATTTGATTTTTTTTTAAATCTGTTTACATTATAGACTAAGTATAAATTATTTCTTTACTGATGTAGACTTCCATTTTGCAGATCCTTTGAAAACAACTCAAGGATATTTGTCACTGAAGGCATATAGACTAACACCTGAATTGATGAAGTTTTATGGATCAAGGGAACAGGACTTCTCTCCAGAGAGTATCAAAGCTGCTGGTATCACATTTGAGAACATGTTCACAGAAATCCCAGTTACGATCAAGAACTCTCATCTTGTGAATAGTCTTTTGTGTGAACTTGATACAGATCTCTCTGACAAACAGTCATTCGATTACCTTGACCTTGGTACTAGGTAAGTTTGAATGTATGATATCAAGAACACTACAACAGCAATTTTAAGTATGGGAAACAGCATATTCTGTTCCTAGACATATGTAGTGTAGTGAACTATAAACTTAATCAAAATGAATAAATTTGTGATATAAATTAATTTGAAAAAGATTTAATAATGTTGGTCAGGAGATTTTCCTAAGTAGCAGAAAGCATTTATTCAGGGTAGTTGAAAGAACTGTCCTAGATTTGAAGTACAGGTCCGGAAACATCTTTCAAATGTTTGAACTAGGTGCACTGAAAGCTCTGTCTTGGGTTAGACCCGCAAGCTCTCAATAGATAAGCTGATCACATACATGGCATGAAAGAATTTATATTGGGAGTTAAAGGGGATGAGACGTTTTTGACTAAATACACAGAATAAGATCTTCAACAAACGTACCTGTTTCAGGTATGATGATTTTTAGCTCGACTTTTCTATGAAAAGGGGAGCTATCCTACTCGCCCCGGCGTCGGCGTTGGCGTCACACCTTGGTTAAGTTTTTCGTACCACCCCACTTTATTTCAGAAGTATTACAAGTATGGCTTTGAAACTTACCATACTTGTTCACCATCATAACCTCCATCTACAGACAAGAGTACATAACTCTGTCAAGGTTTTTGACAGAATTATGGCCCTTTTTTGACTTAGAAAGTGTATTGAGCTTGGTTAAGTTTTTTGTACCACCTCACTTTATTTCAAAACCATTGGAGGTATTGCTTTGAAACTGACCATACTTGTTTACCATCACGACCTTCATCAACAGACAAGAGGACATAACTCTGTCAAGGTTTTTGACAGAATTATGCCCCTTTTTTGACTTAGAAAATACATTGAATATGGGTAAAATCCACTTATTGCCTTAACCTTTGAGATATTGCTTTGAAACTTTTAATGCTATTTCACATCATTACCCCCATCTGTACGCAAGAGAAGGTAACTCTGTCAAGGATTTGTTTTAAAAATTAAGGCCTTTTATCGACTTAGAATCTTGGTTAAGTTTTTAGTACCAGTCCACTTTTTGACTGAACTGTTTGAGATATTAATTTGAAAGTTGGAATACTTGTTTACAATCATGATTCCCAAACATGTCCAGGAGAAGGTAATTCTGTCAAAGATTTTATTTGAATTATGGCCCTTAACTGTCAATGTTTTGTATTATAGGCAAGCACTAAAAAACTTAAAAAAATCTAAAAAAATTCATTCCTATCCACTGAACCTGCAGTGTTCAAGGGTATCACACAATTCAGTAAAAATAAATTCTTCACTAAATATCTTAATGCTCATGGCCATTGTTCACTTTAAAAATACAGAGATTCTTGTATTGCCTTTTACTGCAAAAACTTTTTTTATTGGCAAGCAATAAAAAAGTCGAGCGCGCTGTCTTACGGACAGCTCTTGTTGTATGTTAAAGGTCTGATTTTCTCGTTTTCAACAGTTCAATGTTAGAGAAGAATCTTCGTTTACTGATGGAGAGTGTAGATGAGATTGCCATGGATGCTAACAAGTTTGTCAACTATCAGCGACAGTACCAGAAACAGAACCTTGCCAAACAACAGTATCAACAGAAAAGGGTGAGCCTTTTTATCAATATTTATATTTCCCTTATTGGCATTGATGTATATATTACTAGCTTATCTGTTTCAATGAAAAAGTCGAGCTTTCTTATTTGCTACATAATGGTCATTTTGTGCAAAAACTTTAATGAAGCACATCATTCAAACATTTTAAGGATACCAATGCAAAATTTGGAACACTTCCTTATCATAACAAGCTGTAGTTGTAAGACAAGGGGCATTATCCTGAAAATAATATTTAATTTTAGTTATGTCCCTTCTTAACATATAATTTTTTGTAAAAATTGGTTATTGATACTGAGGCATTGACTGTATTACAGATGAGCATGAACACAGGGTTTGACTATTATTAAGGTGACAACTATGTCTCAATATGTGACACTAGTACTGGTTAGTTCCAGGAAGCAGGTTCCATTAAGCTTAATTGACCTTGAATAATAATGTTTATACAAATAATCTTTCTGTGATGATTTGGACAATATATCTATTTCCTCTGTGATGGTTTGAATTGATGACAATAAAGAAATTTCCTATGAAAAACAGAAGCAAGAAACATTTGTTTGGGAATTGCTAACAGATATATGCTGCCTCTCACCGCTGTGGGTTCGAATCCCAACAGGGACTTGGGATTCTTTTATGTGAGGAAGCTATTCAACTAACTTACGGAACGTCAGTGGTTCTACTCATGTGCACGTTCGTGCCTGAAATAATGCTTCATCCTCCACCAGTAAAGCTGCAACGTCGCCAAATGACCTGTACTGTGTCGGTGTGACGTAAAACCCAAACAAACAAACAGATATATACCTTTATAACTTATTTTATTTATTTTTACAGCAACAAGAGAATACGCAGCGTGTACAGCGTGGAGACAAACCTCTTCCTGATGAGGACATCAATAAAATCTTCAAGCCTCTACCTACCCCACAGAGGTTAGACAGCCTTCTTATTACAGGCCAGATTGACAATTACTGTCAACAAATTGGAGAATTCGCATCTCAGAGCTTTGGAAAACTGTTCTTGGCGGAAAGTTTACAAGAGAATCCGCCCAATCCAACAGCTACTTGATTAGAATATGATTTTAGTTAACATTTAGACGCCTAACTTTAGTTTTTATCTAAAAGTTAAATCAAATCATGGGATGTCAAATTATGAAGTGCGGCTACAAAAGTAAAAAGAAAAATAAATGGAAAAATTACAATTGTAAACCATGTGTTGTTACTACTTACAGAATAATTTGGATTCTTCCAATTTAATTTAAAAGTTTCCAAGTCAATTAACCTTTGTGGTCAATTCCTCTGCATGAGAATCCAAACTGGTGTTAAATAGCCATAAGCAACCTTTAAACGCCTGTCTTCCATAATGTTTTGTAGCTTTTAATGAAACTATACAGATATGATCATTAGATGGGTCTTTATAAAAATTGCTTAAATTTTGTACCAGTCTGTTGAACTAGATGGCCGCAAGAGCTAAAAAAAATAAAAGCTTAAAATTCTAGTCACCATTTAAAAGTTTTGTTCAGTGTTAATATACTTTGCATAGAGTCCATTATGTAATATTGAGATGAAAGATATTAATTCAACAAATTTATTATTTTGATACACAAACCCCGGCACGCTGAAATGTTACTACCAATGTCTTAATGCAAACTTTTTCATTTGAACCATCTACTCCGGTGAGCGATTAAGTGCTATCATGGCCCTCTTGTTATTTGTACTTGCGCCCATGCGCGTCAAGTAAGGTTTTCTGTAGGCGGTCGTTTTCAATTTGGCTGTTGTTTTCCGTTTACCCTTCTTTCGGTCATGGTGAAAGGTATCGGAGGTGACAACAGTCTTCTTTCGCTGTAACAACCCTCTGTAGGACAAAACCCTCCTGACAGGTCAACCAGTTATTCCCAGTACTTAAGATGACTTGACATGCCCCGTGCCGACTCCGCAATGTGCACACCCCGGGCGGCGTTGGAGAAGAGTCTTGTACTATTAATTTGTTATTTCAATATTTACCAGCGTTCTACACGCATATCATCTATTGAAATCTAACAATTTTCTATCTCTGTAGTATTTAATCATTTAAAAGTTTCTCAGTACGTGTAAATGTAAGGATATAACTTAAACATTTCGTTTTACATTGCTACATGCAAGAGATGAATACATTCACCATCTTATTGCTATTTGTTTTCTACCACACAAATGGTATTTATGGATATTTTGACACATAATATATATATATTATAAATGTAAAAAAGTGGCGGAAAAAATATACTGTTTCTTTAACCCATTACTTCATATACACGCCTTTTAACGCCTTTTTCACCCCCCCCCCCCTTTTTGTTGTCTCAAATGATGAAAAAATGCCTTATTTAGGCTGCAAACACTTGTTTTTGTTTGAGAAATGTTGTTAAAAAAAGTGACCTCTTTTTCGGCGCGGCCCCCCAACCAAAAGATACATCAGGGGGTTGCCAGAAGGGGGATGTGCCCCCTTCTGTTTGGGGGGTTTGAAGGGGGGCGGAGTCCCCCTCATCGCCAAGAAAATTTTTGGACTTGTGAGAGGCTGTAAATGACCCCAGATTGATCATAAGGTAACGTGTAACCAACGCTGAAAAGCATTTGACTCTATCTCAATCCATTGAGAAAGTGCAGCACTTTGAAATCAATTTTGATGGAAAAAATCAACGCAAAATAGTGATTTTTGGCAATTTTGAGATGTCCCCTCGTTGCCATGGTAACAGAAAATTTAAGCCTGAGCATGTTGTTGCAAGTGCAATGGTCCAGTCAACATTTGTGCCAAGTTTGATTAGTGTTGAAGCAGTTTTTATAGTATTATAGCAATTTGAACTTGTAACGGGAGACTTTTCAATGAAAACAGCCATTTTTCACAAAATGCTCATGAAGTAATGGGTTAATCATCGGCAAATTATCAGTTAATGTCAGTTATCTTTTATTTTCATTTTTCGTGTGAATTTTCTATGCATGACTTTCTTTCATATATATATAGAGAGAGAGAGCCGTCCAGTTAGCTCAATAGGTAGAGCTTTGGATTCCCGGACGGTGCAGGATTGATCATGAAATCATTTCTATGGTCATTCGCACTGTACCTCTGCTTTGGTATATACAGTAGTAATCAGTTTCTACGATAGTGAAGGAAACGAATACTGGTAAACTGCTTGACACAAAGCGGTTGCTGAACTGTGTTCAAATAATTTCAAATTGGCTTACTGCCGTGATCCAGAGTGAAATCTACCACCACCACATAAATATAAGTTTGGTTATCATTTGGTTAAATCTGTTAATGTGTAAACTTGACCATATTTTAACTACTAAATTAATTTCTAAACTTTCATATTCACAACCGTTGCCTGGGTGATGCAAAAAATAAAATAGAAATACACAAATGTACAATTAGAGCATTTTAAAAGAAAATGTTCAAGTCATAACCTTACCTTTTTTTTTAATTATTAAATACAAGTAATAGTTGCCTTTTCAACCACCTGCATTTCACGAAGGTGTTTTCTCGTCTGAGGTGATTAATCAAAGTACTTAGGGTACTGATGGATGGATTTTAGAATTTTAAAAGATAATTAATAAATCTTAGTTTTCACTCGAGTCTTGGCTTTTTCGAAAAGAGCCTTTTTCAATCGGAATACCGTAAGATTCGAAAGAACCTGACGAAGCATTTCCTTAGGGAGAAAATAGGTCCGGGAAAATTCAAGTCGTTCAGCTTATGTAGCGACTAAGCTACACATTGCAGCAACTGGTAAAGAGAAGTCGCCCCTGCTTTAGTCAATTTAAGATTATGATTATTTGTAACTTAGATAACGAATATAGATCAAGCAAATAGATCACAAATTATTTTCTGTGAAACGCCAATAAAGATATTTTTTAAATGACTAATTAATTTTATATAAATTTTTGAAAGCCTTTTTCGTCTGGTCGGATTTAGAATATACTTTGGATATTTATCGATGTTTATCGATATGAATGCGATAAATCGCATAAAAATGAATAAATGAATGAATGAAATAATTAATTAAAAGCAAAAAACTTTAGAATTGAACTCCGTACGTACGCCGTATCACAATATAAAAACATTCCTTAAAGATATAATTACCTCAAATTTGCAGTAACAAGGGCGTGAATTTAGTATTTCGAATACGAAATTTGAGAACTTTGATCAAATTCAAACCATGTGATAAATTTTATATTTTCCACTGTTAAACATTCAAACGAGGACAAATATGAAAAGAAAATTATATCAATAATTCAATAAATTC
Source organism: Ruditapes philippinarum (assembly GCF_026571515.1). Classification (NCBI taxonomy): domain Eukaryota; kingdom Metazoa; phylum Mollusca; class Bivalvia; order Venerida; family Veneridae; genus Ruditapes; species Ruditapes philippinarum. Next base: position 104,558 of record NW_026862840.1, on the reverse strand, counting down.
ATCTCTTAAACCAACTATTCAGGTGATATTAGGCACAAAGAAAAATATTTAAATACGGGCACGCGACAACGAAAGATCGTAGAGAAGGGGACAGATGTCCCGTTATAATAACACGCGTGTGCAAATAAGTCTGGTCCACACTTTAACAAAAAATACAAATAACCGTTAATAAAGGGGTAACAATTTTGGGAATTGAATAGAAAGTGTTTATGAAACACCTGCTTTAAAAGTTCTTCCATTCATTGAAGTTCTCATAACGGTAAACTTTGTGTATCTTGTATAAACACGGCTGTTACATCACAACTCGATTGACGGGTGGTCATTTGGTTTATCGTTAATCGAGTGTAGCGGTAACTACTTCCACACTTGTCAACCAGTAGATTCCTGCTGTCAACACCACGTGGTGCCGTGATTACCCAATCATTGTTCGCCTTTGTTTGATTGATGCAGGTATACAGAGTACACTTGATCATAATCAATAAAAACAGCTGTTCTTCGCCACTGTTCTTGTGAAGGTGAACACGCGTACGGCCAATGGTTCAAAATGACATTAATCCGTCGGCGAATACCAGGTAAACATAAATTGATGACAGTACCAAATTTCATCTCCTCAGCACGTTTTCTGCAGCAATGCAGCCAGCGTTCCCAGTCAAATCACACAAATGTTTGGAGCGAACAAAAGATAATGCACCTCCACCTAGACAGTCACACACTCAAAAGCATGCCATGTGAAATGGAAATACAATGCTGACATTGGCAAATCAAAGAACGGTCGAGATTTTGAAAATTCATTTCATATATGAAACAAAATTGTATTGTTACTATAATTGATATTGTCATATATTGCAATTGCGGATGGAATTTCTGAAATAATCCTAGAGACGTATTAAGACTTTATTACAGTTTACAAATGTTGATTGTTTTCCTCTTTTTGACAAATCAAGGATGTCTGATTAAAACAGAAGGACGCCAGAAAAACGGATAAGCAAAATCATGTCAACAATAAACATAACTGGCAAGATGAATTGAAAAATTGGGAGTGAAGGATGGGGACTGGGTAAAATAGGATAGTATAATGTTTTATCCTTGTGTTATCCAACTATGCCCAGATACGAGTTAAATAGATACAAACCTTTTTAAGCAGCACGCCTCCAGATTCATTCTATTCTAATTTTCATGAAAATTTGAAAATGTATTTAACAGTATAATATTGTGCAGTATCCAAAAGAATGCAATTTACACATTATCAATGACACAACCCACGTAAATTACCTTAAAGAGGTCATGCATAAATAGCACTTACTGCGTTAGTAACGCAGTAGAAATATAATTATAAATACTGAAAAATCGGTCATAAATCGCACATAACATAATAGAATTTTGAATCTTTATACCTTTCCTAAAATCTTAGTACATTTTTCTAAGGTTTGATTTTATCGAAATAGTTTTGCTCATCTGGAGGCGTGCAGCTTTAACGCAACTTAAGGATAATTCGTAAAAGCGTCTATATTTGTTTTGTCGCAGTCGGAACAATGTAGGTGATTTTCTTGTTGCTGCACCTTCTTAAATGGCCCTGTAAGGTACTTTTGTTATGGTCATAGACTTATCTTTTCATGTCAATTTAAATGAACATTTTTTTTCTTTCGTAAAGATGACGATTGTTAGAATTTCGCTTGGGAGATTCGTCTTTATATATTAGTATATTAGATCTGTGTAATATTTGATATGCCATTTACCTGTTTTAATCCCCAGGTGTATCATTAACGCGCAGTACGTAATGTTTTTGTGGGTTTTTTTGTGTTTTTTTTTTTTGAAGCGCTGCCCTGTATGTCCCTGCTTATATGTTTTATGTCTTATTTCATGTCTTATATACAGTTCAGTGTTTTGTGTACTGGTATTCTACGATGTTTCGTTTGAATGTCCAGTGTATCGTCGTCTAATTATTACCTGCCCCATTTCTTTCCAATTTATCCATATTTTCTGTAGCGCACGTTTTCATATTTCGTTTAAATAAATAGTTGTTCTAGTTATAAGATTATAAATAAACTTTCCCGTGCCCCCCCCCCGTCCCTCTGTGGTGCCCTGTCCCTTCTCACCTTTTGCCTTGCACCTTTCCCATGAACGCTGTTCTTCGATCCTTGTTAATAATAACCCTCATATTTTTTTTTATAAAATCTCTAAGTCATTCAATCAATTATAATTGACATCTCATGATAAGCTCAATAATTGCACAGTTAATTATTCCCCGTCTTGCAGTTGTAACATGCATGGTTGAAATAGAAAAAAAATCGGAAAGCAGTCAAAATGTCATTTATGTAATTTCCTTCAATATTGGTTCAGAGGCAGACAGATTTCTCATATTTGAAAACCAACTTTTAAAAATTTCCCTAAATTATGAATTAAGCAGTTCGTTTCCCATGTATCATTTCGTGTCATCTGGAAATCGATCGCTATTTAACATGATGATGAAGAGTTCAAAATGATGCCGACACTTTAATGCGACCGATAATTGTCGACAATATGTTCTTATCGCTATTGGAAATCGTCAGCGTACTGATTTTACTGTCAGTAATTGCAATTAGTATTTGCTGCCGGCGTATAAGGCTCTTTTTTTTTTACTATTTTCCCAATGCGAACACATGTATCACCTTTATCATATTAGTGGGAAACGAAAGAAATCCATGCATTAAAAATACTTCGGAACATTTGGTTCATGAAAACTCATGAGCTTGACACAAAATCTTTAGCTAGCAGACAGAAACATTATCGGAAACCCTGAACTTAATCATCCCCTGATCATTCGTTCCCCATGGTAGGGCTTCTGATATTTTTTTACAATTTTGATTGCGGGTCTTTTGTACGCCCATCGAACAGGGGTTTTCTTTCTCCTTTCGTTCTTTATTTCTATTAGCCATTTTCTTCATTTTATATCGTATACATATCTGGTTATTTTGGGAAACATACAAAAGCCGCCCCCACTCCCAGGGCCCGGTTATGTTGTGTACAGAAACAACCACTCTTTTGCGTCTCATCATTGCAAGATAAACGTTTGTGAAGAAACTCAAACATTTGCACATAAGTAAAATTCTCTTCACGTTATGGCATCCCGGAAACTGGACATATGTCCTCTTCGATCGTTATGGTTATGTCTTTATTCCCGGATAAAGGTTCATAAAGTAAACGGACCCCCCCCCCCCTCCTCGCCACCCCACACGCGCGCACACACTCTAACAGTTACACATTCAATTCAAAGTGTATTTTTTCAACTGTTTTATTTGAACATTTTATTCAATATCATTTATCATAATAAACGATCATTTATATAGTCAAATTAACATGCTTTCAAAAAGAGGATGAACATGTTTATAGAGGTGATTATGATATTATCTTTAAATAACAAATTAATACTATACTATAGTATAGGGCAACATATGAGTATGTTAGAAATCATATACACAGCAGCGACTTTGAAATTTCAACAACAATATATGCATTTACATATGCATTATTATTGAAAATTAAACTTAAATATATACAGCACTTTCAAACATATAAATTAAGAAAATATCCAAAATCATACTTAATTATGGGGGGGGGGGGGCACAAGGATACATTTCAACTGGGCAGGGGTAGGGGCAAATGCCCACAATGATATATTTTTAGACGGGGAGCACATGCCGGATCATAGATCATCTTACGTTGTTAAATTCAAAGATCCGTTCTATAAATCATTTCTTCTTATTTTTCTTTGTTCGTGATCATTTTAAAAATCATCATAAATGGTATTTTTCAGGTCGAATAGTAATACCGGTATTATTTGAAATTTAAGAAGTTTTCAAAAAAAGGATAACTAGCAAACGTTTTCAAGTAAAATCGGAAATTATGAAATTATAGGTGGGTACTCCAGTTAGAAAGACGACAGCTAACTCAAACAAGCTTTTTAGGTCATAAATAACATTCTTCTTTTTTATCTTTTATCAATTGTAAATGCTTTTTTAAGTACTCTAATACAGACGCAAACCGCTGCATTATGTGCAACCCATCTGCCGCCTTTTGACCTTTCTGTGTTATAAATATCTTTCCGCATTATTATGAGGAAATCATCGCCCTATTATTTTGATTCCATAAATATATCTAACTATAACGGTTAATTTGGAGATCCTTTGATTATTCCTAAATATGCGGTAAGGGTCTGGATCGGTCCCTTTTATGTAAAGGGCTATTTACACAATTGTGCACGCGTAATTGGAAAAGTTGTTAATTATGCCGAATTCATTTATGCGACACGCGATAGTTTAATTACAGCAATCTTTTGATGGTGCTCCCAGATGTCACAAGGTGTACTAATGTTACTGCATGTAACAGATGGGGTTTACACTACCATAAACAAATTTTGATATGCCGTTTTTGGATTAGTATTTTCATCATGTAATTTTATTATTCTTTTGTCTCCTCCTTTGAATTTGTAAACATGACATGCGTTTTGTTAAAATAGCTCGGACTTGACTGAAAAATGTCTGAAGACAAAGGCTATTGTCGAATAGGTGATATTCTACTTTAGAGAGAATTTTGGAGTTTACCTTGGTAACTGGTATTAAAAGAAATAATATACACTAAAAGTTTTCTGCCGTTTACAAAAAAAGTGATAGTATAATTATGTTAATCATTAATTTGCCGATTTCGTCCCCCATAAGTATTTGATTGACAATACAACAATAAAAAGGAACTTTTTTTCTTTTTTTCTTTTTTTGGTCTTTTAAATCGCAGTTGCCCCTAAATTCAGCCGAAAACAAAAATGCTTTCTAAAGCTTAATATAGTAACTTTTTTCCCTTTATATTTTGACTTTTTGATATTAATTGTAATCGTTCTGTCAACATGTAAAATACCCGGAGATAACGTTATCGTGAAAATCGTACATTAACGACACTCAAGTACGGAATTCCATAAACGACAGCCTACTGCTCACTGACTACTGCTAACTGGACAGCCTGCTGCTCACTGCCTACTGCTTACTGCTTATTGACAGTCTAAGTCTATGTATGGTTCAAATAGAAGTATTCCGAATGTACACACATGTGCATCTGCCATTTTGTTGAAAAAAGCTGATGGGAAAACAATGGTAAGTAAATTAAAAAGGATTATCTTATAATTAAGCCTAATAATTTGTAATTTCGAATTCATTGCAATGACTTTTTTATGTCCCACAATTGTACACTGCATTGATTATGTTATGAAATGGTTCCACGTGCCTCTTGCACAGGTGATTGATAAATTGTCGAATATAGGACTCATTTTAGGGTAAATCATCTTAATAATAACTTATTCACAAAGAATCTGTGTTCAACAATCAACATGGATGGGCTTGAGCCCACCACTATTCCTGGGTTGAGAGGCGTAGATCTTGACCATTATAGTTCATTAAACTTTCATTTGACAATGTAATAACTTCTAGAAGAATATCTGTAATATACTGGTGAAGTCACTGGTGAAATTTAGGCTAAGCATCCCTATAATCAAAAATGTGTGAGTTCATTTACGGGATCATTTAGGTTCAGTTTTTTCATTGACTGTTAGTTATAGCTTATAAATGTGTAATTCCTTATAAGATGTTATGTTATGCATTTTTGTTAAGTTGATTGCACTCTTGATAGTTTATGTTACAAAGATATGTGCTTTGAAGGTTAATAAGAGAATCAATTTTATTCTAGTACAGAGGATGATAAATCTGATAGAAACATTTCAATGGAGGAACATCCTATACTTTCATTGACTTCACAGACAAGTAACAGAACCAATACACCTGTATGAAAATATTGAAATTACAGTGGAAGAGGAAAAGACTACATAAATGTATTGGATCTTAAAGGCGAGTTTAACTCGGCTTCCTTCTGAAAGCATAAACAAAGACAAACTTGGCTGTATTCAAATTGTTTCAAAAACGTACAATATTTCAATGACATAAAGATTGCAAACATGAAGTGATAAATTACAGATTGGACCAGTTTATTTTACTTTATGAAAAGCCATCGTTATTCTTTTGTTTAAATTCAATTGTGCTATTGAAAATATATGAGAAATAATAGATTCTTAACTATTTAAATTTACTTAAAAATTTCTGATAGACAAAATGATCATGTTAATGCAATAATATTTTTTTTTGCCGTGTTTGTTTAAAATCCATCTTTTATATAATTTTCATAATTATCTTATTAACAAACCCACTTAAAAGTGGACTTTTAGGTTGGTTATTTTTTCTTTTTCTTTTTGCAATTACCGCAAGTAAATGAGCAACTCTGCCTTCATATTTGCTAGAATCATCCAATGAAAGTCATTACTATTTCTATCAGGGTTCTAGAGGTTTGACAAGTTCAATTTACAAGACAATGGTAAACAGTTCTAAGACATCGTGATAGTGTTGAGCTTCTATGATATGATATGAAGCATTTGTAGTTACCTTTTCTAACAACGTGTATAGCACTTTACATTGCAGAGTATATTTACATTAATATAATTTCATAACAACTACATGTATGTGATTCGTAATAGAACTTTTAATTATAATCCTGCTTTTATATTAATTGCTTTCCACGAAACTTTATATAGAGGATATTTGTTTGTTTTGCATGTAAGATTGAAATATAATTTCACTGAGTGAACACCAGATGCAATATTTTCACGAGTGCCGTAGCCACGAGTGAAAATATAATAGCTGGTGTTCACGAATAAAATATATTTCAATCTTATATGTAAAACAAATAAATTTTCTTTTTTTATTTCATGCTTTTTAGTGATTTTTAATATTTTTTACTGATTTTGACGCGTAACGTCGCGCATTCTCCTTTTTGACGTCATCGCATCATGATGTCACATCATCAATTTTGAAATATAGTTCTGTTTTTCTCTTACTTTGTTTCATTTTTAACATGATGTATGGTAATATCGACTTTCTTTTCCAAAAGAAGCAAAATTTACACATGACGGCATTTATTTCTGCCTGTTAATCCATTTAGTTATGATTTTCTTTTCATCCGCATTCAAATAAAGTTCGGCTACAGTGAAAATTATATTTTATAAATTTCACTAGTGGTTTATCAGAATATAATAATCTGATATATTACAATAAAACACTGGAAAGCATGAAATAAAATATTTTATATAGATTTTGATTTTTTACAGGCGTATCATAATTTTTATTTAAATAACGGTGTATACAAGAAAATATTAGCTTACTGGTCTCATTCTTGGGACTAAACATACGTTTTATGTGGTGTTATAATCAATAAGTGTATTTTGTTTTCGTTTTGATTGTAAATAAAAAAGTTCTTTAAAAATAAAATATCACAATTTTCTTGTAATTTTGTTTATGTTTAGCTCCCCGTAAAACAAAATTATGACAAAATGAATTGAATATTGTTATATATATATGGTTACCATAAAGCAAAGTTTGTTTGTTGAATGTTGTAACATGACCAGTTTAAAAAATCAATATTCAACATTGTCCACATGTAACCTATTACTTCATGAGCATTTTGTTAAAAATGGTTGTTTTCATGGAAAATTCTCCAGTTACAAGTTGCTGTAAAACTATAAAAACTGCTTCAATACTATAATCAAACTTGGCACAAATGTTGACTAAACCATTGCCTTTGTAACAACATGCCCAGGCTTAATTTTCCTGTTACCATGGCAACGAGGGGTCATCTCAAAATTGCCAAAAATCACTATTTTGCGTTGTTGATTTTTTCCATCAAAATTGATTTCAAAATGCTGCAACTTCTAAATGGATTGAGATAGAGTCAAATGCTTTTCAGCTTTGTTAACACGTTACCTTATGATCGATCTGGGGTCATTTTTCCTTTTTTAGCCTCTCAAAAGTCCAAAATTGTCTTGTGCCTTCTTCTGGCAACCCCCTGATGTATCTTTTGGTTGGGACCGCGCCGAAAATGTGGTCACTTTTAAAAACAGCATTTCTGAAACAAAATAAGTGTTGGGGACCTAAATAAGGTATTTTTTCACCATTTGAGACAAAAAAGGGGGTGAAAAAGGCGTTAAAAGGCATGTTTATCGGGTAATGGGTTATACAGTGTCTTAGTCCATCAATTTTAAATGGATGGGATCGCGAAAAGTATGTATTAGGAAGATGAAGATTACGTTATATCATTAGCTCCATAAGAAATACATATGAAGCTCCAATATCTGGCAAGTTAACTGAATATATTTCTTCAAAACAGCTTTACAAGTTAACCTAAACACTCTTTTCTTAAGGCAATGAAATATAAAGACGGCCGTAAAGCAATATATTGATTTATCTGTTTTCTATCATGTGGTTTTAATGCCTTTATCATAAATTATAAAATCAGAATGTAACACAGGCAATACTGCAAAATCTAAGAAATAACATGCGGAAGCATTACAGTGACTCAAATTTAGGATACCGCTGTTCATCATATCGATAAACAAATACTAACAACGCTTTGTATTAATAATGCCCAAGTAACTCAAAGATCTTTCAATGATTTTTATTATGCATCGACTTTCCAATTATAACACAATAATTGACATGTTACTCATCATGCTTTTTTAACATCTACTAATTTAAAAGTAACATTTTCTTGAGTCAAATCTAATTAATGCTTTGTAGAATTAAGGTATAAATGTACGGTCTACAATCACCAGAACAAGTATTAAACATTTTTAGATAGAAATATTTAAACGGTTCCATGTATGATTTGGACCATGATTTGTGTATACTCTCCCAGTACGTTTAACGTTTACCAGAAGAAACTACTGGTAATTCGAGAAAATCTATATATCTATGTTTTGAGAACCATTACCTAGATTATTTTTTAACGAAACATAGCATTATTTTCAAAATGCGAACTTAAAACTGACCATTGTGATTTAAATGTAAAAACAAAGACGTTCATGACATTACAAGGCCTCCATTTAAAAATACCATTAAGCTCTATAGTTATAGGGTAGGGTCAATATCATTTAAAATGAACAAATATTATAATATACATGTTATATGGTAGATGTATCTAAGCTTGAACAGGGATGTACATGTATAAATAATTAAGCAAGCAGTTATGTTTGGTAGCTCAAAATTACCGAACAAGATTTAATGACAGAAAAAAAATGTAATATTGGGTTAGTTTAACATTTCTATAAAGTTCACAGGTCTATGATTTGGAAAATTTCCAGATGCCTGCAGAGATATATACTTATTTTTCTGCTTAGTAAAACGAGAATTATACATGTACATGTATAAGTCGTCGCCCTAATTCCATAATGATGTAAGTCGTATTTTACCATTTTGAGAAAATCGACTTCAAAGTTTTGACAGGCTATAACTTCACTCTAACTCAACCAATTTTAATATAAAATATATGTACGTGTGCAGAATGTTTTTAACTTTTACACTGTAAATTACGGAGAAGATGCTGAAAATAGATTTTTTTTAAATAAGAAACAAAAAAATAAAAAATCACCTGAAATTATATTTTATTGAAGAAAATACAAGAACCAGAATGCTGTAACAAGTTACAGCAATCTGACCCTAAAATTATAAGGATATTTAGAAGTTACAGCATTGTGGAATAATGACTATTTTACTGTTTTATACTGAAATTATATTTATTAAGCTGTAACCTAAAATATTGAGAGCTTTAGCGAATTATATTAAATTATATTATATAAATAATAATATTATATTTAAATATTCCTGATATTGTACATGTGACACATTGACGAGATAAAACAAACAACAACATTCTGAAACAATGTAATTGTATTGATATTTACCACATTATATAACAAAACAATTTCTGAATTTCTCTTTTCCAATATAAAATATTTGGAATTCAGATTGTTTATATCTATTTCGTTTAATATTGATTCATTCATTCCAAATTCAATTTGAATATCAGACAACATTTTGAACAAATTTTAACTTACAAAACACAAAGAAATGTCCAAAGAAATATAACTGCTTTAACTTGAAAAAACAACAATAACATTTTTACTGTTCTATATAACTGAAATGAGTTTCTTTCTCGAACAAGAAAAATATAAGCCTATGTATTTTACTATTTTAAGAACAGCATTACCTAATGCTTTATTTAAAAAAGTAATACATATGAAACACCATACAGAGCTAACAAGTTTTCAAAGAAACTAAACATTTGGATATAATATCAATGAAATACTGTACTTCAATTAACATATAAAGAGTCATGAAACTTCTTTTCAAAGAATTTCTAGCATTCGATAACGTATGCTTTTAATGATTTTAATGATTTTTTTCACAATACTGTAATTTATTTCACGAACTTTATGATATGAAAGCAATGCTCAATAGCTAAGAATTGTTTCATCCTTATATCAATTATATTGTACTCCAAACAATGTCTTACTTAAGAAATAAAGACTAATCAATGATTGTATGTCTGTAATGTTTGCAACATTTCTTCACAAAAATAACTTTACTTTGTTTCCATCGAAGGATAATTATGGTCTAGTAACAAATTTGTAGTTAACAATAATAAGTAAAAAAAAATACTTAATATAAAAATAAAAAACCCTCTTTTTGCATCTTCTTCCATGCAAATTCTTGCAAATAAGATTTATTTATTGTTTATAACATCTGTCTTCATTTTAACATTAAAATAACAAATAGATTCAAAAAAAAAATTTCGAGACACATTTAAAGCATCTTAAGTTTGTAAAGTCTACAATCTCTTAAAAGTAACGTTGGTATGCACTGGCTTTTTGTTTCATCTGTAAAATTACAAATTTAGTAGTCCCTTAACAAAAATGAATGTTTTCATTTTCATTTTACATGAAGCGCATTCGCTTTTGGGGTGGTTGTAGACTAGATGATGTTGTGTTATCTACCACTATTAATTTCATCGCCCTATAGTATTGCTTGTCCGTTTCTGACATGAATTTTAGCATACTTGTCAAATCCCGCTTTTTCTCCTGGGATATAACTGGTGTTTTAGTGTTCTGTGTGGGTCTTGGCAAGGAAATACAAGGTCCTTTGCGCGTCATGCGCTTTGAAATCTCAGCCTCCGTGTAATTATTTTGTGCGAATGACGTCTTGTATTCCACGGTAAATGGTGCATCTGTGACATATCTCAGGGTTTTAACTTTTGTAAAAGGGATATTGTCAAATTTTAACCCACCGATTGTCTTTTGAAAATCATGAAAATTGTAATTGTAAGAGTGCATTTGTACAATTCTAAAAAAGTTTGGACGTATTGTTTTAAGACACCGTACAAGTGATACAGGACTGAAAACTTCTGCTATTTTTAATGTTTTTTCAATATGGCTGTGGGCATTGTCAACCTCTTGGATTGCAGAATGCCCAGGACAGCAAAACTTTTGCACTATTTCTTTGATATTTTTGTGATCGATCATAAATCTCTTCAAGGCAAAGCACATAATTGAATTTTTGTTTTGGGGGACACATGAGTCTGACCAAAGATTAAAGCAATTTATATAAGGATGCTTTTGTAATATTTGATGCAATATTGTTGTCAAAGCACTGGCAATTTCATTCCCTCCTCTACCTGCCATTGCCTCAGTCCAAACTGCATTATATATATTTTTGTCTAACGAGCAATGGGCTGTTAGGTTATAGGTACTTAATTTTCTTTTATAAAAAAAAATTGACACATTTGCTCTGGGGAGTAGAAGTACCTTTTCTAAGTCATAGCAAACAACAGCACATGAATCATTTGACTTAGCTCTATCTTGATCACGCTCCGATTTTGAAAGTATCTTGTCTTCTTGATGATGTTCATATTTAGCCTTAAGCACCTCTGTTACACAGTCACTCTCCGACATTCTCTTTTCCTCTTCACACAGATCGCATCGATCCTTTTTTGGTACATGAAATGCTAAATTAAATTCCTTGTTGAAAATATTTCTATACATACTGGCTTTAAGACACTTTCTGTTAGAATGTCTACATTTCTCTTGGTACATTTCGAACATCTTTGTTAAAGAAAGTCCACTTTCCAAATATTGTTTAGTTGAACTTGCCCTGCAATAATGTGACGGAACCTTTTGAAATGAATTAATGTGATCTTTAATATAATCAATATCTTCCTGTGGCGTTTTTCGTTTCGTGCCTTTTCCTCTCAGATCATCAAAACACGCACCATTATTCTTTTCTATCTTATTATAAAAATATTCAATTCTTTTATCACTTATCTGTAATGTTGATAAATAGAATTGTTTGCAAACTCTAATCTTTTCAGAGGTAATACTATCATTCTTCATAAAATAATACTTATACGTAAAATTTCGTCTTGAATTTTCTACTTTTGTTTTTGTTTCAGCTTTTGTACACTTCTCAGTAGATGCAGCATAAAATGTATTCTTTTCGTTATCAGATCGGTTCCAAAAATGTTTGTGAATGCTAACAACATCTGAATTGCTAAAATGCAATGCACACTTATAGCGACACTTACCATTGCAATCTTTAGTAAATTTTAATTCTTTTTTGTGTACTAACTTTCCTAGTGAATCAGTATACTCTTCTCCAGCCTGCCTTCTGCGTTTTCGAATTTCCTTTTTCCAGGTGCATTTGTCTCTGAACTTTCTCCTTCCCCGCTTTTGCTGCTCTTGTGCAACTGATTCATTTATTTGCATTTCAGTATCACATTCTTCTACTGAGTCTGTAACATCATTTTGTACCGGTATACCTTCCTGATTAATCATGTTACTACATTCATTAATTTGATCTGCGTTTGGTTGATTGGTATTAATGTTGTTGTTTTGGTCAGCTACAGTTTGAAGTGTGCAATTGACCTCTTTATTTGAATTTTCTAGTGGCTGGGCTTGTGGTATGCTTTCAAGTTCCTCAAGGAATGAACCATTATGGAAATTTTCATCAACAACATGAATTTCAAGTTCAACCATTTCCCCAGAATATTCTGAATCATTTAATTGTATAGCACCTGATTGAGGATTTATACACATATTTTCTTGCAGTGATTCAAAATAGTTTTGATTTATGTCATTGTCTATGTTCCTATCTTCAGAAATATCAATGCTACTTTCCAAAGTGTTGTTATCTACATCATCTATTCCATAGTGATTATAATTACTAGCTTCATAGTCATCATCTAGTTCTGACAATATAGCAACTGCCTCACTTAAACTAAATTTGTGCTTACTCATTATAAACTTTAAATGAGGTATCAAGGTAATTTTCAAGGATACGCAGTTTAAATTCCTCTTTGCTGATATCTTGTTTCAAAGAAAGATGGAAGTAAACAAGATGACCTATCGTGTCTGTAAGGATATTTTCGCAGCTTTCAATATCTAACAATACTCCGGAAACATCTATTACAACTAAAGGTTTATTGTATGTCACAATTTTAAGATGCTCTTGTGAAATGTTTGTAAAAGACAACCATAACTGAGTAAGCTTGGTGCAATTCTTCAGAACAAGAAAATCATCACTGACAAGTAGTTTACATTCACATAATTGTACAAGTTCTAAATTTGGTGCATCACATAAAAAGCTTAGTGTTGACACTGGTGCAGCACTTAGATTTAAATACCACAATTTACTTCCCTGGAAATATTTTGTAAAGACGTAATCAAGCTCAGGAACAGTGCAAAGGTATGAAGCATATGGTAGTAAAAATTGACAAAAACTGTTTGAATGTGTTAGAATGGTTTCCAGGTCCTGCTTCTTTACTGTAACAGCATGATTAAGATCAAATTTTTGCCAGAGCCTAGAAGCTGCTTTTATGATATTGTTGAACGTCTTGCATGTACGGTTGACTTTAAGTAATAGGTCATGAAGTTCAATGTCATCAAATATTTTTACAATTAGCTCTGTTGGCAGATCAAGTAAGTTGGACCTGTTATGAAAATAAAGGGTATGAATTAAATCTGAAAAGTTGTTATTTGAAAGTGCAGCATTATTACAATAAACAAGAAGTAAACACCATTTAATAATATCAGTTAATGAGTGGTAATGCTATATGTAATGAAATCGTATCACTAAGCACCAGCACTGTAATTCTGTTTTTATACAGTGATAAAATACCTCTGTAATACTATGCAAAGCCTGATTGTGCGTATTTTTATCTGAATATGTACAAAGTAACGTTTATCAATCAAACATATAATAAGATATAAACAGTTGTCACTTGTGAATATTGAAAGTTTCGAAAGTTTTATCCGATATTCATGCTATCCGAATTTCGTAACACACCACGTGCTTTGAATTTGGCACAATGGGTAATAGTAGATATTATTCGTATTGAAAGTTTGAAAAAGCACTTAGAAATACGGAGTCTTAAATAATAAGACACCATTTAAAGCAAAACACTTACATGATATTAGGCAGGATAAAACTTCAAAATAAATTGTTTACAACATGAAAAATCCGCCATTTTGTCAAGAAAGCAACACGTGACCATAATCTTAAAATACTATTGGTTCAGAAGTTACGATATTATGGACGTTACTTTTATCACAATTTTTGGACTTACAGCACTCTGACCCATTCAATATATCGCTACAGGTAAGAACCAGAGTGATGCTGTTCTTACCATAAGATAGAGCAAAAAATTACGAACATTTTGATACCAAACACTCATTTTTTCCAAAATTGGAGTTACGACACTATGGAATTAGAGCGACGAAATGTAACAAGTTCAAAGGTTTCAGTCAAAGTCTTCATAAATGATACTGAGTAATTCCTTGACCAATACTGTGTCAAACGGCCTTATTGTAACATATAAACACATTGGAAGAAGGACATAAAAAGTCAACATTTACTTTCAGGTAATTAATCGGGTATTAGAGGTATAAAACAGGTGTAGCAGTAGGCATTAATCAACTAACGGTAAGCATTCACAGTCGCTGTAAGCATTAAGCAGTTTAAAGTAAGCAGTTGACAGAAGGCAGTTGACAGTAAGCAGTTGACAGTAGGCAGTTGACAGTAAACAGTAGGCTGTCGTTTATGGAATTCCGTACTCAAGTGTTATGACGGGTGACAAAAATCCGAAATTCAAACACCCTGTTTACATAGTAATCTTTATCTGTGATGTTAATCAAACACTTCGGTTCCAGATCCCGTTAAAACAACAGAAAATAAAAGTGATGACACCAATATCCGGGCTACTGATCATAAACAATGGTAGAATGTCAGTTCTGTTAATTCGGACTATATACATTCTGTTAATTCCGGTATTATTTTAGCAAGTATCCCTTTTCTTTGACACATTTCCTGACAAGAGTTCGCGAATCTGTTAACGGATTTCGGATGAAAAACCGACAAATAACAAATTTGAAATTCATTAATCCCGGAAGACTTCTGTACAAAAGAAGACCGTCTCTCAAAACACCGGATTTAAGGCTACTTCAACAGGGGTGTCCCTTTAAACCTCTATATTCCTTTTTACAGCAACTTCTTCATTTTTTTAATTTTTTTTTTGAGAAATATTAGATTTGCACTCAAAATGCCAACAATTTACTAAATTTCATTTTTTTTCCTTCAAAGAAGGCCCTCCGTTAAAAAACAGTATTTAACTAAGAAATTATTTTCACAGACAACAACAACGAAATGTAAAAATATCTTGGAAAGCAGCTGTTCAATCAAATAATCTGACAGCGTGTTATTAGGCAATCTTGAAAATTGATTTCAGGTAATCAAAGTTATTGAAAAGTTATCGCTGTTTAAATTGTGTGTAATTTAGATAACTATCTCCGAAATATAAACTTTCTGACACTTTTGGCGTGTTTGTTGTGGCTATAGTGTTTATGGTATTTCAGAAAAAATGGTGATGGCATTTCAAAGACACGTTACAGTTTATTCTTTGTATTTCAATAATTAGCCTCAGAAAAACGAAAACAACACACACAAAATGGAAGAAAGGAAGAAAAAAACATCTGGTGCGCATATCCCAATACCAGATCAGGAACAAATGTTCTTTCTTTTTTTTCTTTCTTTCTCTTTTTCCCCAAATGTAAATAGTAAATGATAATTTTAGAGAAAAAAATAAAGTCTATGAAAACCAACACTAGGAACACTAAATTTCAAAATGGTCACAAGATCAAAAGAAAACCAGACTTTATGAAAGCTATATTCTGTCAGAGACTTAGAATTATAGCTTTGTCATTCTATCATAGAATTTTAATTTAACCCCAAACTTTATTTTGAATTTACAGATTTAACGCATTGTTTTTTCTAAAAAGGCCTTATTATTATTTAATTTTCATAAGTCTTTTTTTCTTTCAGTATTTTTTTAAAAATCGTTATTAGTTACACTTCATTAAATAGGATAGGTTTATTTTATGATTTTTCGCATAAATTTGTTATTAACAATATATCTGCATGAATTTGATTTATCAATATTTAACAAGGTTCTTTATCAGAAATCAATACATTTGAATTTAAAAGCTTTTGTGGGATTTCAAATTCTGTGAGAATATCGCGTATCCGAGGTATTCCGGTATCGGGAACAGCTGGTCGTCGCTAAGCTCCTCCTACCGTTATATTAATAACACAATAAGCGTGCCGAGCACGCGACTGTCTCGCGACGACGATCATTGGCTGAAATGACAATTATGGATGAATGGTTCCCAATGCTTTAACGGGATGTTACCACCTTTCGCTTTGTTTGCGATCAATCTGTCGCGCACTGGTTCCCACCATCTATTGTCTGTTTAACCGTTATAAAAACCGTTACAGAAAAAAATTCATACATCACATTTCGGTTACTGGAGCAGATTGCAGATTCTGAAATTATGACAGTATTAAATATTTCTGTGAAAATATACTTTATTTAAACATTTATACAGAATGCTGTAACATAACCGTTCGTTAAGAGTGCGCACTTAAGGCTGACGCATAAACATTAGCATATATGGATTTTCGTAGTTATAATAAATGCACGGACTATTCCATTCTGTGACATGGAAATGTTACTGCGCATGAACAGTATTGACTGGAATCATAATCACGGAGAAGAACAAATAAGATTGGAGGAATAATCAATAAGTTGACATTTAGATTCAGCGTTCTTTGTGAGAGAATATTGAACGCCGGATCACCATGGTTCACCATCATACCGACCTGATGTCACTAATGCTACAGGGCTGCGACGATTATTGGGCATGGAACAAAAAGGATAAATCACACGAGGTGAAACTAACAGGTACCAGACAACAAACTGCCCATTTTCATCCAAAATGGTCGAACGGCACGGCTGGCGTCCGTGGCACCCGGTGCTTAAACTACGGAACACATTATTGGGAGGTTAGAGTTTCACAGAGACTGTTTGGAACAAGCATGATGTTCGGGGTCGGTACAAAACACGCTAGGCTTCACGTTGACGCTTTTGTAAATTTAGTAGGTGAAGATGAACAAAGTTGGGGTATTTCACATAAAGGAACTGCGTGGCACAACGGAAAAGGTCGTAATTTCACAAAGCCATTTCACGAAAACGAAGCAACAACCGTCGGGATATTGTTCGACTGGTCTAAAGGAACACTGTCGTACTTCAAAGATGGCGAACCGTTAGGTGTGGCATTTTCTGGATTGAACCGTGTTAATCAAGAACTATACCCAATCGTGTGCTCAACGGCTGCTAAAACGGAAATGACACTTGGTCGACGCCGGCGGATGTACCATAACTTACAGGATCGTTGTCGGGCAGCCATCGTGTCAAAATTAAAGGAGGAAAAGCAGATAGACTCACTTCCATTACCTAATAGAATGAGAACGTTTTTGAAAGACACTCTTCGGTGATAGAGGAAGAAAGAAGTAAGTGCTCGGACAAATGTAGCTGTGTTCTAAGGGAATATGTGCAAGTGAAAAATACTGTGCAATTCTTTTTTTCTTAAAGTATTACTTGTAAAATCTTAGTGTTTTAATTTTAATTGAGTATTTTTGTCTAATTGTTATCAAAATGAAATAATTCTTTTTCACTTTTTGTACATTTTTTGTATACTAATGTCTTTCATCGGCGTGACTGAAAGGTAACTCCGGCTTTCATAAATTTTTGATATTATAATGTTTCTAGTTCTTGTTTGACAACTTATTAATGATTTTTTTTCTTTAATTATATCATTTACCAAAGACAATTGATAAAATAAATTTAAATCTCTGCAAATCATATACCTTTTAAATATGAAATTATATTCTAAACAGGCATGAATGATTTTTAAAAAAAATTATATTATTATCACTTTTCTAGAGAAAAAAAGAATTCCTGGGTTTAGGCCCTTTGCGAATCGTTCCAATATTAACGGTTAATTCAAATTTTTCGATTTTCCTATCAGCTGTGATTCTTTGTTTCTTTATGTCAAAATTTCACAAAAACCGTTGCCTTGTATTCGGATCGATACAAAATTATTCACTGCTCAGCTGTCAGGCTTCCGTTCTGCGGCAGACGATCAATAGCAAATTGTTGTCTGCTACAAAAGTCGCTATTGATTCCGAGTACAACACCTGGTTTATTTGGTATTGTCTCGCTGACAAATTAAAGCAAAGTTTCTGAAAGCAATATGGCATGTAATTGTATTGATAATAAATAAACAAAATTGTCTCAGCATTGTTTAACAATATTTTTAAATAAAATTTAAATTTGTTATTTGAATTGTAATTGATGCATTAGATACCTTAAAAATCTAAGAAATATAAAATGTCACTTAACCTTTATATTGATACATAATTATAGTTTTTTATTTAATTAAAAAATCTGATATATCAATTCATAAATGCACATCGTTTAATAATTTATTTACAATTTAATTGTTGTGTTAATATGTAGCTTAGTCTGTAGTAAATGTGAGCGGTCATGACAAAATGGCAACAAACGCCAAAAACGTCACTTTAATAATTTTTAATTACATTTATATTCAACTTATTCAAATACTAAAAAATTTATGAATATTTATGTTCTGAAAAATCTCTGATAAATGCATGTCCATTTTGCCGTGACATCGCTCTTTTTGTATGTTAGACAAATCCGTGTGAATGTGTTTTATTTATCGTATGCCCGGACAAAAATAATACATATTTATTATTCCGTCCGCAAGGATGAGGTTTTCTAGTCAAAAAAACTTATCTTATTTGTAAATACATGTACAGTTTAGTGTTTGTAGATATTTTGTACATTGTTTTATAAAGTATAAACTAATCATTGCCAAAATGATGAAACTTTCTTACCACAGCAAAGGTGCTCCATTTTTGTCTTATACATTGCTTTTATAAATTACAAAAGTAATTTTTTTAAATCATTATTCAAACAGCTATTTTTGTTGCTCAAAATACAACATATTTTAGTTCATAGTTTATTTCCTAGATCCAAGAGTAGTTTCTGTATATATTTTTTTCAATGTTCTAATTCCTTTAATAACATTTTAGTGAAATCACTACTATTTGAGCAGTTATATCTAACTCAATTTAAAGCATTTTACAAATATAAAATTATGTATGTTTTGTAAATAATGTAGAAATTATACTACCATGACTACATATTCATCAAGAAACGTTAACATCCGTTAAAATCATTATAAAAATAACCTTAATTTAAGTCATTATTATAAAAATAACCTTAATTTAAGCCATTATTATAAATGTACTGGAACCTTTAATTACAATTGAACATTGTCTGAAAATGCGGAATGCTTTTATTTTTTTCATAAATATAACATTTAACAATTCTACTTCTGAGTATTTCCACAGAGATAGAGAAAAAAATGAATAAACTTCATTAAAAAAAGAAATGTAAAGTCGATAAATCATAGTTTTAAAATATTTTTAAGAAAAGGAGGAAGGAAATAGGGACGTAATCATGATACTGTATATACTTGTGTAATTAATGTAAATATTGATATAGTTATTTATTTTCGTATTTATTCATGACAAAAGGTTAACGGGCCGGACCGTGCAATATCAGCAACACTTAACGTGGAGCTTGTACATAAACTTGTAGCTTAGTAGGAAACGTAGTTTAGCCGCATTCATTCATTCATTCATTCATTCATTCATTCATTCATTCATTCATTCATTCATTTCTTAATTAATTCATTCATTCATTCATAAATAAATAAATTCATTCATTTCATTCATTTTATTCATTCATTCATTCATTTCTTAATTCATTCCTTAATTTCAATTCATTCATTCATTCTTTCATTCATTAATAAATAAATTAATTCATTCATTCATTCCATTTCATTCATTCATTCATTCATTCATTCATTCATTCATTCATTCATTCATTCATTCATTCATTCATTCATTTCAATTCATTCATTTCATTTTTCATTTCATTCATTTCATTTCATTCATTATTCATTTCATTTCATTTCATTCATTCCGTTCTAAACAGCAGACGACAGCTGTGCAGTCGGAGATACGAATCTCAGATATTGATAATTTCGTGTGTTATGTAAATATTGAATTATTTCTAAACATTCGTAAAGTAGAAATATAACACATAGAGTTGTTATAAGCTTTTTTTTGTCATTTTATTCGGAACACATCATTACTTCACCGAAGTATGGCGGAAGTTACCGAAATTTTGCAATCGATATTTATTTTTTAGAAAACGAATTTGTCTAGTTGTACATTTTTCATCATGAATATGATAAGATTAGAATAGTTATTCTTGAAACTTATATGCCATGCACTATTTATTTGTTTATTTATATACCTTTTTTGTATTTAATTGCATGATAATTAGATATGACGTCATTATGGGAGGACGTATCTGTCTCTTATATTGTTATCAGTTATATAAACATTACATGACACGGACATTGAATTCCATTCTTTCACGGATTCAGAAATCACTTTTGTACATACATTGCTTTTATTTATGTCTTTATTAGAATATTCTTCAGCCCCTATTCAAATTACTTCTATAGTTAACATTTCATAGCAAGATTCAAAGAAATTCTACAATTTTCTCAATGATTTTGTATAAAAAAAGAAAGAAGAACACATCCGAAAGCTTTTTTTAAATTTTAACATATTTTATCTATGTGTTTTTCTTCTTTTAAAAAGAAAATAATCCTTAAATTTTGTATCTTTAAAAATATGTATTTAGTGCTTAAAATGTGTATGGAATTGGAAATGAATATATGTGGATAATTTATAAGATTGAATGGGACGTATGATTCAATTTATTTATTTGTAAATAATAATAATTAACTTGTCGGGAATATATGGTCAGTCGTATGTTTAATGTTGAAAGAGTGGTTGATTGTTTTATATGTAGAGAGAACATGTTCTGGAATGTTTTGTATGTATACTAATGTATAAAATTGCTTTGTGAAAATGAACAAATTATGTTGATGTACTGATTAATTACGCGAGTAAATGAACAAAATGAAAATAAAAATATCTTCAAACTGTATATGTTTTGCTTTTCTTACTCATATTAAGTTTTCAATTAAACTTTCCTGATCTCAGATAAATCGATCGCCATTGCAATATTTCCAAGTTCCGCTTTTTAAAAAATCATTTCGACTGGAAGATAGAATTCATTTGAATGTTCATTCATAATTATACAGAGAATTCTATTTCTTCATTAACTGTTGTTAAAGTCTACGGACCCAAGAATTTCGAGCTTCTTGCTTTCTGCTCATTTAAATATATTTGATAACATGAAAGTTTAAACAAATATTGTAAATTTGTAAAATACAAGCTTATGGAGATCAGCTGCAGAACTATTCGTTCGAGCATTAGGGATAGGTCCCTAACTTTCGCCAGAAGAAACTTCATAATATCTAGTACCAGGCTGCTTGAAAAACTCAAGTGTCGACATAGTGATCTTCCCTTTGTACTTAAGTTTAAACGACGATTCCATCGTAACAATAAAATCTGGAAAAAACGAATCGTCATATTCAGAAAACTACCAATCAATTCATATTTCCGTTAAATAATGAAAAAGAACATTATAAAAATCAAATTTGTTTGTAAATGACAGTTTTGAAAGCTCAAAATTGATATTCTTTGTTGTTACATTTTCTTTTTGGTCCAACATGAGAGGATTTTATCTACATATTTTTTATATAAGTGTTAAGATTGTTGACATAAATCCACTGCCCCCTCACCGCTGTAGGTTCGAATCCCATCAGGGACTTTGGATTCTTTCACGTGAGGAAGCTATCCACCTAGCTAACGGACCTCTGGATGTTCTATTCAACTGAAATAATGCATGGAGGGGCACATGAGGCCTTTCTCCACCAGTAAAGATTGAAAGTCGGTAAATGACATATTCTGTGTTGTAATTGCGACATGAAACCCAATGGAACTTTACAATATTTTTAAGTTTTAATAAGTACTGGTTTTATTATTGGAAATATACCCTTTTTCTGATCTGGACAACGTGGATTTTATAACTAAAATAGAGTTTCTCTACAATTAAACTTTACTTATCATAATAATAAAACATTTCGACATATCTATATAAACATGTTTAGTTTTAACATTAGATAATGAACACAGATTTTGATATATCTACATAAATACATGAAACATTGACTCGGAACGGCAAAAATAACAAATCAGTAGCACACAATATTCCAAGTAAAAGTTTATAAATACATTTTGGCGGTTTTTGAACTTTGTTTTTGAACTTTTCCAACGATAATATATTAAATTGTTATATTTTAAGATAAGAAAGCTTTCACTAAACTATTGGCCATTATACATGTTTATATATGTATGTTGTCATGGAAAATCACATCCACCTCTACTAGCTGTATAGATTACATAACACGACCACCTTGTCATCAAACAGCCACAGGTGCAACAGCTGCCGACAGACTGTGCAAAAAGTCCACATTCGTACTTATCTGACACTTCGAAACCACAATAACTGAGTGTCTTAATTTGATAATTGTTAGACAACAATGTATATTTAAAAATCTAGAAACTAGGTCTTAATATTCAACTTTTCTTCTCCATTAAGTTAACAACATCGTACAGATCGTTTCTTCGTATATTATCCAGTGGCATTCTTCGGCGAATTTCTTTGATGAGATCTAAATCTGAAATTGTATCAATCACATTTGATATTCAAAATAACATAGGAGAAAAATAATTTAAAAAAATGATATTCAAGTACACAGGTTATATAATGGTCTATTATAAATTTATAATACTGCACGTTTTTAACGTCACTTTTCATTGGATAATCGTGACGTATATACGTATAATATATCTGCTGTCGATTTATGTAGTAATTTCATTTTATGCATATCAAAATCGCACCGTCCGTCCATCTGTCTGTCTGTCTGTGCGTCCCCACTTACACAACATTCGTGTTCGGACTGTTAATTGTCATGCATCGAGGATTTTAATGTAACTTGGCACAAATGTCTACCACATCAAGACGACGTGTCGCGTCTCACTTCCTAAAAGGTCATGGCCACACTTAGAGATCCTGTTACACAATTTTTTATGGTTTTATATCATAAATATGATGCTCAAATTAAGATTCATCAATTTTGTATCTTCCAAAAAGCATTATTTATAAAGATATTACTGAATTTAACATTTCATGTAAATAAAGGGAGGTAATAAAAAACCATTTTCTAAAAAGTCTACGCCAAATTTTTCAATAAGAAAGGAATGCATATATTTTAATGATTACATAATTATAATTTGTACAAATATTTGCAGTACATATTTTACATATTTTTTGATGTTTGAAAACTGTTTTATATGAATAATTACATTACATACATGTATATATAATTTCACTTAAGTGTGGTATACAACCTCAATTACAATCAAGGTTGAAGGCGGACTAGAACTTTGTCATGCATTGAAGGATTTTGAAATTACTTGGCACAAAGGTCTACCACATCAAGACGACGTGTCGCGTGCCAGACCCATGTCCCTACCTCCAAGGTCAAAGTTTACTATGAACAGCACTTCATTTCATGAGAACAATATTAAGAAATAAGTTACTTTTATTCTCGTTTCTTTTCATAATACTTTCCTGCAATACTTACGAAATCTTTCGGGCATCCTTCACTTTTGCGTGACAGCTCTTGTTTCTCTGGCAGAATTATAAATTCGATATAAAGATTTTGACAGGTTATATGGCCGTACATAAACAGTAATTTGCATTATAATTAACCCTCGCATATTGCCTCGGGTTATATATACAAACAACCGTGTATATACGGTCATATAACTTGTCAGACAATCTTAACAATAATATAAAAAAGCTGAGGAATAAAATTCCAGTGAGGCTAATTTGTATGCAAGTCTAATAAAGTTACGTATAATTTTTAAGCGAAAAGAACAATAGGAAAAAGAGTTCTAGTATTTTCCCATAGTACTCATTGTAAAATAACTTATAAATACTGGAACAATATGCTTAAGTTTGATGAGATAATATGAAAATAATATTTTACCAATGTCAGCATATACAATGTCCTCGTCTGCACCTGTTTTGGCAATTATGTTACCCCTGAAATAGAGAAAATACCTGAAGGTCCTAGGATGCATCCTGCATTAAAGTGAACATTCCGTTTACCAGAGCACAGTTCAGACACCATATGGTTCCTGGGCCGGCTGTCAAGCAGTTTACCTTCACTTTTGCAAGGAACTGATAACTTCCGTACATGCCAGAGTAGAGGTACAGTGTGAATGACCGTAGAAAGGATTTCATGATCAATCACAACGAACGTGACCTGCACCGTCCAGAAATCGAACCAGCAGGATCGCCCGATTCACAGTCCAACGCTCGAAATTGTTCGAGATTTGACGTAGAGCAACACAAACTTCCATCTTTGATGCGTTATTAATTATACAGTTATTAGATACAGAAAGTGGAGAGGTTTGTTGAATACACCCAAAATGATTAAAATTACCAACACAATTTAGATATTGTAATACATATCTATATCTATTGAGAATAATTGAAATAATTAATTATAATACTGATGATGCTTTAAATAGTATAGGACGATTCGGGTGTTATAGTAATAACTTAAGTTTCATAAAAGATGTATTTGACAAAGTCGGACTTTGTATACACGTATACACGTGCTAGCAAATGAACAGGATGTATTGTCTTGCAAATACAGCAAAATAAAAAAAAAAGTCATTCATTGTTTTACTATCCGGTATGTTCTCCTGTTACTAACCCTTGTTTTTTTACTTAAAGTCACATTTTGATAATTGAGACAGGAATTTAAAAGAGTCTATCGTCTTGATTTTGTTGCTATACAAAATGTAATCAAGTTTGTCTTTGGCAATCAAAGCATTCAAAGTACTAATGGAATGAGAAATATACTTTTTATGACTTTTTATTGTTAGGCTTTACGTTGCACATAGGTCATATGACACCTTACTGGTTGAGGAAGACCTCAGGAACAAACGGGCATCTGAGTAGGGCCATCAATGTTCCGTAAGCTAGCTGGACTGATTCATCACATGACAAAAACCAAAGTCCCTATCGGGATTCGAACCCACAGCAGTGAGTGGTTCGGAGTCAACGACCTTAGCCACTTGATCACGAACGCACCTATTTATGACGTAGTAACCAGGGAAAGAAACTGCTGCGAATAGTTTATATTCCGGTTTAGACAAGTTCTTCTTATAAATGAAATGTCAAAAAAACATTTTTTTGGAAATTTGTCACTTTTCAAATATTGTTTTTCTTTCTGATAAATGTTCTTAAAATTTAATGGCATCGGACTACAATCTTTTTTGTAACACGTATGGTTATTGTGTTTCGTTGGCATATTCAAAAGGAAATGACGACATGAAAATGTGGTTTAGATGTCTTCCAAAAAACGAGGCTTTTTCTAAATAATTATTTACGTACCAAGGATCAGCGACGGCACTGTGTCCATATGTGACGTAAGGAGCGTTGGTATTCGTTGCCGGTCCAACATTGGCCACAAACACTTGATTATCCACAGCTCGAACCCTTTGTAATATCTCCCAGTGATATGGACCTGTCTTCAAGCTAAACCCCTTCCCATGAAAGGGTTCAGAAATTTAAAACCCTAGGAAAAATACAATGAAAAATTAAAAGTTTTTAATTTATGGGGGCAGGTTTGTACTTTGATATGATTTTTAAATACATGTAGTCTTTTACACTGCGAATAGGGTTTCCCCCTTCCCCCAAAAAGGAAGGTTTTAACAAGTTTGAATTGAAATTGGGGCAATAAATAAATTTATTTCGGGAAATTACAGTAACCCGGGGGAATCAACTACGGCCCATTCATGACATTTTCTGTTTTCATTCATTTCGTCCTTTTATCTTGTTCTCATATTGATCCGTAATACAACGTATGTAGCATGTTAAAATATTGATGATTTGATATATCTAATCTTCAAATATAATTTACCGATTATCTCCTTTTTACATTTATTTACCTTTTTTGGCATATAAGCGCGCTACTTCGGGATATCTAAGATCTATGCAAACTCCAAAACCAGTTTTACCATATTCTAAAAAAAAAGAAGAAAAAAAAAGACACATTTCCATTTGATCTCTATAAATTTTATAAATTTGTACATGACTGTGGATTAAATTGTATATTTTGATCATTGATATGTTAAAAGATGAATATTCTGTCATCTTGAATATCTAGGTATAGAATTCTACTATTATCCAACGAACTAATTCCGGCAACCGTGCTCTTACTAGTGAAATGTTTTATTTACAGTGTATATCACAAATGTATCAAGTAATTTATTTGTACAAAAATAAACAATTTAGGATAAACTTGCATTAATTATTTATAGTATAGTATTTAGAACAGTAACAAGGGGACCTCGAATTGAAAATATCATCAGCAAGTTTATTTGGAGTAGCGGAAGATCGAACTTGAAATAAAATCGACTTAAAATCAGTAATTCTACTGAACCAACGGTTATGCATTTAAATATAGTTTTTTTTTTAATATGTAAAAGTCAAAAAGACAATACGACTAGTAAATGATATGACTTCATTATTGTACCTGTGTCAACAGTGGTCAACGAACTTCCGCCTACATTCAACTCGGACTCTGTAATCTTCATTCTCGGACCCAGGTCTACGTCAAACAGATGCATCTGTAATGTACATTAAGGCACATTATGCGCCCGAAACAAATAAATATTTACTTCTTTTGAAAGGTCAAACATGAATTGTATAATGTTTAAATAATTGTTTTAGAAAAATGTTAGATGATTGTTACCTAAAAAGTAGCGATAAATGTGAAAAAAATGTCATAAAAGTAGCAAAATATAAACAAAGTACATGTAGTATTTTGACTTCAACACAAAATACTTATTCACTATAACTGTGCTTATTGCCAATAAGCAACAGATAATAAAAGATGGTTCCGGTAATTGGCAATGAGTAACTTTGGATACTATAAAAGTAAACCAAAATTGAAAAAGCTTTAGAGAAACAAAAATAAAATAAAAGCATTTCTGTGGCATTATGTTGTGTGTAATGTTATAAAATAAAACTTCTAAGGTTTCGGTTTATTTGTGCCTTGATTAATTTTAACTGAAGATATATATAACTTACATTTTACTTTTAAATTACAATAACGCTATCTGTAATCGTTCAGTAATTTTCCGCGAACATAAGCCTGTAGCTCTAACGAATGCATTTTTGAATAACAATTATTAGGGTAAAGTGATCGTAAGTCGGACACATCATTGCTTCTTCCTATATAGATATACTGTATAAATGTTATTTCATCTAAACATCGCAAACCAAATTAAGTAATTCAACTAAAATTACTTCATCTGTAATGACTATTCTACCGAAGTTTTGACTATCGTTTTAAGTAATTTGCTAGTTACATAGTCCTATATAGAGCTATAAATTACTGTAACAGTTATCTTTTCAAAGTTATAAGTATTGCATCAGTAAATATTTTCAGAAAATTTACTAATTTCCCAGTATAACTTTTTGTAAGACGAACCGCCCACCCTTGCCCCCGCCTCGAACAGAAATCTTCTGAGTCGTCCGTGCATGATACATGCAAGATATGTAAGAACTTTAGTTGTCCGTTACATTAAATATTTTCTTATATTTATTACATATTTTATTTACCTTTCTAAATTGCGCCATGAGCTCCCCACGAGGATTATATATCTGACATGTGTTGTACAGTTTGTTTGAACCGGGAATTTCTTCGGGAAACGTTCCTAGTGAAATAAAAATGTTAAAACGTCCTTTTTGTCTTCAAATAATTTTTTCACAACAATATACATGTAATACAAACAGTCGAAAATAAATGAATACAGATACATGTAGTAACACGGAGTTATGACTTTGCACACATTAATTATTCGTTAATTCAGAAAACATGACTGTTTATTAATATGACTGATACAGTCGCTCATAGTATGCATGCCCCAATTTTTTAAATATCTAAAAAAAATGCTCTTAAATCTCAAGATAGCGTTCTTTAAAAACACACGGTTCTTTCGCGGTCCATTCACGTTTTTCTTGCCACTTATGCCGGAAGTGCACTTAGCAGTTGTGTCACGAAGACAAGGTGAACAATTGTCATATGATGGTACAAGTGCATGTGACTTAGAACTCGAAAATGTCACACCATTAAATGTAAATTGTTAAATATCAGGAAAACTCGTGAAATGCGAATATATCTTGATTGTCATTGACATTGCGATTTGTGCATACTGTGGTTTCATAATAAATTCTACCTACCACCGTACAAATATACGTTATTTTCCTTGGCTGTTCTGGCCAACATTTGTGCTGAAGGTCCATCCGGTGGTTCCTTGTACTCAATGAAATAGTCGGGATCCATCCAGCATGTAAAATATTCCTACGAAATAAAAGTCATGTACTTTCTATTTCTTTTAGCTTCTTTTTTTCTCATTTTTGTCCTTTTCAGTAATAAAACACACACCACGGGGGTGCATGCATGTATTTAAATATTTTAATAAAGCACAATACAGCATGTATAATTTTATGAAAATAGCCTGGGACCAAAAATAAATATATTTTTGGTCCCAGAAATAGTTAATAAACGTGTGAGTATTTCAATTGCTATGGTTCGATCACAAGTATATATCTTCTATTTTATATAATAATATAAAGAATGTGTATTGTTAATAATGCATTTTTAGCAAAGAGAATAAAGTGCTAATTCAACCTTGCATTCTAATCAAACGCGCACTTACTGGAAGGGCAACAACTCGAGCACCATTCTTCGCAGCCTCTTTTATGAGTTTCGCCGCTTTTATCAGATTTCTCTCTCTGTACCTCTCAACCGACATCTGGATAAGTGCCATTTTAAATCCTGGAAATGTTTTATAGAAACAAGTATTCTATAATTCGCTTCAAACTATTAAATTGCATGTATGTTCATACTAATTTATTAAGTTATGTTTATCTGTAGTCAAAGGTAAAAGCTTAAATCGCGACATAGTTGATCTACATTGTATTAGCGAATTTCATGCAAATATTTCGCCTGGTCAAAGTGTTAATTTCTCTGACACTGTTGTAGATCACAACTAGCGTAAATTTACATATCTTAACTTGATGACAGTCGACAATTATCGCGAAGAGGCTTAGGGCATTGGCAGAAGATTGTCCGCTGAGCCGGTTGAATCCCAACTTATTTAGTGCTTCAGTACAACACAACTTACATGATACCTTTACTTAATCGGTAAAGTGAGACCAGCTGCTATTAGAGAGCGGCCCTACAACGTAGCCGGGGCAAAGGTGGCGATTGACACTACGATTTGCGAAACAACAAGGAAATGTTCCAGGGTACAGAGATAGGCCATTAGTTATTTCGCAAAACATCACTTATATGTTCTACTAGACCTTACAGAACGCTGAACAATGACCTAGCTACATTTCAGCTCAAAATTAATCTATGTGGCTTATACTCTGAGGAAATTGCACCGAAGTCAATTATCACCGCTTTGTGCTTTAAAATTAAAATACATGTAGCTCGAAAGTTATGTTTTGTGCCTGGGCAGCTGGGTCATCATATTAAGCTTAGATCTTATTTATTCCAATCGTAGCCAGCAAAATTCTATAAAAATAACTTGGTCGTGGTTAGTCTTTAAAGGGAAACAAATAGTAATCAAGAGACTGTAATGACAACATGGCTAATTAGTGCCAAACAAATCGTTCCATTTGCATAATCTAATAATAAATGCCTCCCAACAATTCAATGACAAAGGAATTCCATTAAAAATAACCTGTTGCTATGACAACGAAAAGGACATGATCTGCGATACTATCAAAATGACCATTGTAGAAAAACGAATCGTGATATCTTAGTATATTTCTAATAACAATGTAAATTGTTTTATCCTTCCCTAAGCACAGAGTAATGAATGATGCATACTTCCAGATGAGTAGATTCGTTCATTTTTTCGTAGTTCATCCTTGGATATGAAATACGATTACCCTTTAACCTGCTAAATTTGCCCAGCTTTGAGCTATTGAGAAACAGTCAATGAATTCAGTATTGGAGGGATTTCAACATAAAAAAATCAGCTAGAGAAAGTATAGAGCCTGGTCAGACTGAACACGGATGTCTGGCTTCATTTTTACTGGTGGCAAAAGGTTCAGGCAGAATACAGGATAATGACTTTGACTTACTTTATGATAAGTAGATTTGTTCACATAGTTAATACTCGTTTTGTTTGGTTTGCTTATTTATTTACATGAACGTTGAGATAAGTTTAAGACATTTTATTCATTGACATGATAAAGCGAAATTCCACAACAAACATGTACAAACTTAAAACTTACGTGATGTCATTATTACACAAATGAGTGTATGCCCGTTACACTAGAAACAAGAAATCTCAATATTGTACGATTCCGCAGATATTTCTGAAAAATGAAAAGATATGTTAAGTGAGAACGATGAAGATTAAGATTCAGAGATTCGGGCAATTTAAACAGGGTCATCTCATAATTAATGTCTAATAAATGTCTAATAAATTAATAAATGTCTATAATTCACACGCACACACACGCATGTGCGCACGCACGCATGCACACAAAAACAACAGCAAATAGAACTAAACGATATGTCAATGTTTGTTTAGATAAAACATACAATTACATATCACTCTAACTCAATGTATAGAACTATATCCTCTTTTTGGGAAATTTGGACACAATAAGAATAAAGCATTGAAATGAATTCATAAAGGAATTTAAAATAAACGATGGATTGTCAGCAATAAAAAATGAAATTCACATTGAATCCACATGTATAAAACACTATATATCAAGTAATTATACTTGTCACAGAGACATCCAGAGAATTTAGCCTGGTGGTGTCATTCTTTGGCAGTAGGAGAAAAAAAGTTTGACAAGCGGGACAAAATGTTCACGCCATATTAATTTATCACTACAACCGAGAGCTCAGATTATTATTCTCGTCTGATTCAATAAAATCCATAAACGACAATTTAAGAACTTGAATTCATTCTCAAAAACAAAACAAAAACAAATTACATGTCAATATCAGTTTGTGCTATATCCGTTATACGAGGAAAATATAACATTGTGAAACGATAGAAGTACAAAGTTGTTATGATAAAACAGCTTACATAGGAAATCGCCCAGTGACTTATGACCGAGATTATTATGTTAGTAAAGTACATGTACATGTACAGATAGACTTCTTATCGTTTTCAACACTAAAATGACCAAAGGTGTAGAAATGTATAATTTTTGTCCTAGTTTAAAGTTAGGTACATTATAGAGCGCTTACATCTGTATAAAAACAATATAGCAATTCTTAAATATATTAAACCTCTCTAGCGCAACACCTCTCTGAAACGACCAAAATGTTTGTCTCCCAAAGGTGGTTGCCCTGTACAGGTTGTACTGTAACTAAACCGACATCAACCAGCTTCACCAGTGTCCTGTCTGTGAACCTTTGTTACGTTGCCATGGAGAAATCACAGTAAAATTGAAGACATGATTAGCATTGTAAATTGCGAAAACCTGCGGCGATTTCTATTCAAAGCTGTTTTTCTCGCTCTTCAATGAACCGGGTTGTTTATTTGAATATAGTTATTATAAACATCAAACTTAAAAGTACACCACTGTGGTTTTTGACATAAATGGACTTGAAGTATTTTGCGGTTTGGTGGAGGTATTTACCAAAAAAAAATATCATTTTCTCACTCCTTTTTTCCAGAAAAAATATAATTTTTGTTGTGCAAAATAACAAAAAGTGAAAAACGTTTAAACACATTTAACACAAATTATACTAAAAATCGCAAAACAATATCGATTTTCAATAGAATTCTTATATATTTTTATCCCCCGCCGATGGAATCGAAAGGTGGATATTGTTTTGGCGTTGTCCGTCCGTTCGAATTTCGTTTCCGTGCTAATTCTCTGCAACTACTGGCTGAAATTCGTCGCCTTGTTCCAGCCCTTGATTATGCATATAGAACAATACTAGTAATCGTTTCCTGCTATTTCTCTGCAACTACTGGCTGGAACTCAACGAAACTTTATGGGAACCTTTAATACCAAGACAAGATGCGCATATCGTCGCCTTGTTCCGGTCACAATCTTCAACACAGACTTGTGGCCCTTGTATAGTTATGTAGTATGCATATAGAGCAATATTGCTATTTCTCTGCAACTGCTGAATTGATTTCAACAAAACTTTATGACAAAAAGGCAATTTGCATCTCATTGGCATGTCCAGATAATACTATTTAACACTGATTTTTGCCTCTGTTACAGCCCTGAATTGTATATAAAGCCTTGTCTCCAAAATTGTTGTGTTAGTAACAACTCGACGGGGGGATATAATTTCAACGAATTTGCTTGTTTTTTGTTGTTTTTTTTTGTTTGTTTTTTTTTTCGCATATGTTTCCGTTTAGAGTAAACCAGTTGAGCTAAATAAGGATTTTGGACCTCTATTAGTGGAACTCCTTTTATACCATTTCAACACAGTTGTCATCACGTTTACAGTAATCACTCATATTTTAAACTGATTTTTGCATTGCATGCATTGGGATGAATACTTAATCATTCGAATCATTTTTTATATCAAAGAACACAATAATCTTGGAAGCATTTGCACAGTTTTGTTGCTTTGGAACACACGACAAAATCAGAAACAAAAACATAATTTCAGCATTGTAAGATTAAGTCTTAGAAAAGTTTGTATCTTAATTCATACATAAACATAAATGAATCATGTAAATTAATATATCAAAATGTTTATTCATACAAATCATGTGGCATTGCAATGCCAGGAAAGATAAACATAACACTGTTGAGCAACATCATTTTATAGGACTGTATATAATTATACATATATATTGTTATGTCCAGATTATCAGAAACAAATTTGAAGTAAGCTTATTGAGAGTACTTGTATCTGAACAGGCATCTATTGAAACGATTAAACACAGCCGTATTGTTAGAAAATAACGAATCAAAACAACTCCCACCCCCCTCCCCAAACAAAAATAAACAAAACAAAAATAAAAAAACAACAATAAAAAAACAAATAAACAAGAATTAAAGCTTACCGTACGTTGTATCACATCAAATATCCGAAATGAATACGACTGAGTAAGTTTTCATTCCATCTAAGTTCATCATATAAGAGGTTCTCTATCAAACTCTGGCATGTCTGTATTTATCTATCGTTATTCACCTGTTGCTCTGACTCTGACATTTCAAGCAAAGCGAGAAAAGATTATTCCGAAGAAATCTGTCAGTAGTTCCAGGTTTCCCTCAAGACATCGATATTTGAGAAGTGTTTGTCCTCCATGTAATGAAAGTGTCTAGCGCAGAATCACTGACACTGTTATATTGGTATTCCAGATTATTTTCAGACACTTGATGCTTCTTAAAGCATTTCAAGAAATCTGATAATTAAATTTTCTGTGCTGCTAAGATAGTGTTTTTTTTTTTTTTTTTTTTTGAAAGTTACTTTCTTCGCAGTGGGAGCGATTTTTAAGTCTGACGTCTTATTTATACATGATATAAAATTATATTTTCATATAGTTTATCCATTAATTTGGTGAAATTTTGAACAGGACATTTCAAGCTTCCTTATTTAGAGTTTTAGAATATCAAGGTTAAGTTAAGCCAAAGGCATGCACTTCGTGCATGCCTGCTTGATTGGCTAGAAGAATAGAGTAACTGGAGTAGAGTAACTGAATAGAGTAACTCGGAGCCGCTCCAATAACAGGTTAAGGGTTGTGATTTCCGTTGTAGGAAATTACAGAAAGCATTGTTGCCTTGGCTAATGTAGTGAAATATTCAATATATAACGTTAACAGAAATTTTATCACAGAATAGAAAATTATCTACATGACGTCAGAGATGACGTGAACAAGACGTGGTGTTTCCTAAAACGCGCTAATCAGGTTTTCTCGTCTGTGTTATAATATAATTGTTATGTCCCAGGTAATGATAATGACCCTATGATATGTGTATATGTCTATATCACGTACATGTGGAGAGGAGGCCATTGAAACTATAAACTTTTAAACAAAAAATTTATATCTTGACTAAATATTCATCTCTCCGAAATAAATAAATTTTTACATATTCGATCCTTTCAACCATTGTGACACTGATGAAATTCGCTCAATACCTGGTTATCCTATAATAAATGGTAGCTGACTATAGTGCAATATTCAATTTTGTTCGTTTCCTGTCCAGTTAAGTAACCTAACTTCTCAACATCGTGAAATCCGTGCGTACAAGTTTCAATACGAAATAGATCTATATTAAGAATTTCAACTAAATCTAATCAATCTTGTAACTTTATTTAATTCATTTGTATTTAGCCAAAAATTATGTTGAAAAGCCCAAGGTTTACAAGAAGTAAGTACTACTATTATTATCATTATTGTTTTCTTTCTTTCATTTTTTTTTTTTTTTTTTGGAGGTGCTCGATTAGAAAAAACAGTTCACTGTTTATTTCAGAATACATCAAACGTATGCGAATATGAAATCGAGGCAACAGGAAATAGAATTTTGATTATCTCCCTTACTGTCAGAATTTGCAACTTGTCAAATTTTAATTGGAAAAGATGAAAATTTAGAAACAACGATGGACAAGGAGACTTTATACGAAAGTCTCTCACTCTGGGTATAATTTTTGATCGATTTTAATTGAATTATGTCAAATATGTATCTCAGACTCTAGGTTTTTGCGTTATGTATCAACAAACGCGAAAAGAAAATGAAATTCATGTCCCAGCAAAAACACAGCTTGGGTCCAGTTGGGAGTATCGGAGACATATTTGAAATTAATATTTAAGATTGCTTAAATTTGAAAGAAGAAGCAGAAGTAACATCAAATATGATGCCATCGTTGACTAAGGACTTGCTAGTGAGTGAATGATATATCATACCTAGTCTTTGTGTCATGCTGTCATGGATATTTCTAGCTTAAGGTCTTCAGCGTACCCGTTTATATACTACTATGACATGACGTGAACGCTGAAGACAGTCTCGTAAGGAAAGTCCACCAATAATATTGCCAGGATTCTGATATGCTCATATTCATTCATCGAAACATGCTATGATCATCATCATGATGATGAAGCATACCTTGATATCTGTTGATAAGCCAAGAATAGACATATAAAAACTTATTGCCAACATAAACTACCTAATAGTTTCCGACAGTTAAAAAAATTCAGCACTTGGTCGCCATATTGCCTAAACGTATAGACCACGTGATTGCGAGATTGACCTTTACAGGTTAATTTGCGCGGACAACCCATGTGCTTCCAACTATATTAAATTACTTTTTTTAAGATATTGAAAAAGGTGATAAACTGAGTTTTGTATTCAATATAATTTTATTTATTTAAAGTTACATTAAATAAATATGTTAGAATATTTTTGCCGGTGGCCTAAAAACCAAGCATTCTACAGTTTCATTAACCTTTTTTACAGTATCGTTGTAAATCTCATCAAATATTGTTCATAAATTAGGATTTTAAATGGAAAACCCCACGGTAACACTAAAGTTCGTATACGAATTTTAACATGCAAATGAAGACTATAATCAGCTCGTGTATGCGCTACGTCACGGAGTTATATTTGCTATCCGGAACACAGCAAATATAAGATTTTCTTGTGCAAATGCACTTTTACCGTTTAAGCTTCACGGTGCACTAGGCCTGTGGTTCAGAAAAAATAATCATCTCATAAAACAGATTAAATTTGCATGAAAATACCCGTTACAATGCGGAAATATACCGTTAAAATAGGACTGCTACTTATAGTCATGTTTGTTGATTTAATATTGATGTACGGATGATCTGAAGGTGGAGTATCTCATGCAAACAGAAATTGTACTTCCGAATTCGCCACAATGAGGTTGCACATTTGTATGCTCATTAAACTCATTTTGGTTGCCTGGACACCAAAATTAGATCTGGAGTCAATATGAAACCCAATTTATTAATGAAATGTCGTTATTTCTTTTTTATGAAATTTATTTAATGTAACTTTAAGTTCTACAAAATTAAAGAAAATAAATAAAAACATAATCTTGAATTATAAATATTGAAATCATGTCAACAACGATGTTCTAAATATAGTTCACGACTCTACTCTAATCGGTTACAGTGAATGACGGCATACCAGGTCTCGCGTAGCTCCTAAATGTCATGGCTGACTGTAGTCGGTGTAATTGATGTTTCACAGTTAAATAGGCAATTTTAATGACTGGGTATTAATGTTTTGATATTTTAAATGGTATAGAACGATAATTAAATAATTGTTTTATCACAAAATGCACAAGAATTAATTTGGACAAGGGTATTTGCAAATGAAAAATAAATTTAAATCAACGTATGCTCATAATTCTGGTTAGGTTTTGTAAAGGGTCTGATCCAAAACTTTAATGCTGCATCAGATGAAAAACAAAAATGTTAAAAAGAGGCTTATAAAGTTTTGGAAGCCAGAACTAGGATATTTCAGAAAATGTGACTTCTTCACTGTATTTCAAGTGTATATCAGTAGCACAAGCAGCCTGTAATATTGTAATATGAATGTAGGCAAAGCCTATCAAAATATGAACAAACTGAGAATCATGGGTTGGGTAAACTGTTCAAGAATCTTGCATGACTCGTTAACCATTTCTTTGACATACTAATATGAAAAAGGGAAAGCCTCAAAGCAATTTTGATTTACCTTTACCGTGAAACAGTATAAAATAATTGTTCATTTTTATTTTACATTTTCTGTTTTAAAACTGTCATTTGGTAATTTATACACTGCTTCTATGTATTCTAGTTAAGTTCCCTACAGCACACACAGGGCTCGAGCTAGTGGGCGATTCGGGCGAAATAGTCGCCGAATTCCGTCTGACTTCGCCGACATTTGACATGAAAGCGAAGACGAAGTCGCCCGATTTTATTGATCCATTATTGAAAATTACCAACAATAACAATAACTGTGAATAACATGTTGTGTATGTTTGCTTTGTTTACCCTCGCCGCCGGAAAAAGGGACTGTCATGCATCACAATCAACGCGAAATGTCATTAATCCGTTTGTTTACCAACATGCCATAAAAGTCTAATTAACAGACGCTCGAGGAACAATTAGACTCCGCCCACGGCGAGATTACCGATACGTGCAAGAAACCAATCGTAATTCACGTTTTAATCGAGGCGACATTATTAAACCAATTATTAAATCGCTAACATACAACTACCTGTAACAATTATTTATGATGGACGGATCAAACGTCAATTAAATTTTCAGTATCGAATGATTGTCTGCTCGACATATAACTGTAACGGTAATTTTAAATGAAAGTTATGATAACCTTTTTTGGCGACGAGTTAAATTTGATAAAATTGACGGCGTATTACACTGTATTTATTACAAATGTAGTTAAATTAAAGATCGTTTCTTTCGTTATCTACTTTCATTTTCTTTACAACATAAGTGAATATGAATATAATGTCCGGCGCAAGCTTTTTAATAGTAAATCAGAAGGGAATAACTGTTAATCCACCCATGATATGATCCATGATAGGAATCAACTATGGCTTTTTTATCTTCATTTAATGCAATGGTTGCATTACATCATACTCATTCTTATTATTACTTGTTTCAAACTACTTTTAAATTAAAATTGAATATTCTGTTGTAACACAAATCCAATTCATTTAATAAGATATGTACAGTGAGTCAACATAATTGCGATAACATACAACAAACATCGATAAATGAATCTCCTCACTTCTCCCTAGAGTCTCCCCACTTAATTCTCCCTAAAGCAGCTGGAGGGAGAAGTGACTTCTCCCTAAATTTTGAACCTAGCTTGAGCCCTGACACAGAGTCTGGGTGCTGTATAGCATATTCAGTCAAATTAAACAAATATCCCCTATGTATTAATATGTAAGATTTGTCAACTTAATATGTTTTTAGACTAAGTACTTAATTTTTCTCCTTTGTTTTTACAGTTGGACACTTTCAACCTTGACTCTCCCCATCAATCCCCAGAACAACTTAGTGATGGCATTGCCATGGCAAAAGTTTTACATCAAATGTAAGTTATTAACATTTCAATTATCTACAATATTAATGAACATATCATGATGGTAACTTAAATCTGGGCTCTAGCAACTAGGCTGTTTGAGCAATTAAATTCTAAGTTTCTTAATGCCCCTGAGTTTGAATATCAAAGTAAAAAAGACCTAGCCAAATATGTTTTAGTCTTAAATTGTGTACTGATGTCTACCTAACACACAGTGCCTATCTAGAATTAAAACATACCTTAAACTTGGTTATAAATTGATAATACGGTCACTGTTGATTCTACAAAACATCATCGTCGGATACCCACGGCCGAACCATTAACATTTATCAGCCGTGGGATTTTTTGCCGATATTCAGTCGATTAGAGGTGTGTCAAAGGCAGCTATTTCATTGGCTGCCTCACGATTTCATGAGGCGATTAAAACCAATCAAAACGCTCGTTCTGTACGACGTTCGGTATTACAGACAATATTGCGACAACCATAGACGACGTGAAAAGTTCAACATCGAAAAATTAAACGATTTCCAGCAAGAAAGTATAGATAATTTACTTTTACAGCGTGATGTTTTCCTTTCTGATTGATATCTGCTTGCAGAAGAACTGATTTGGCGATAGTTTTTGCCATTGATTTTAGCAAGACACGTACAACAGTTTTTAACCGTGGGCGCTGCCATTTTGTTTCTTATTGTTTTTTACCTCCGCTGTTGAAGAATATAGATTTGTTAAACGCGATGTCATTGGTAGATATTTTACGCACCTGTTGCTGTATATCGACGCAAATCGATTCATTTTACCCACGGTTGATTGCATGTTATTTGACATGCTTATCAATTGTGGGTATCCGACGATGCAAAACATGTACATGATAGCTGATTAAATATTGTAAGGGACTTTGAATGTTTATCAACTTATTTACTTTCAGGACCTTATAATGAATATATCAGTTTAAAACAAATAATGTTTTATGACAATTTGAACATCAAACTAGCATAATTTATTGACAAGTGAGGTAATACTGTTCAGTAAATGCTTAAAACTTACCTGCCAGGATTCCTGAACTTTACCTGTCAGGATTCCTGAACTTGCCTCAGCCATTCATATTTGCTAATTTTATTTGTTTAGATAATTTTCTGGTAAATGAAGTAATTAAGACCATGATATAGGACATTCTGAGGCTCTAGGACTATATTAGGCACAATAAGGAGGTTAACACTTTAAGAAATGATAGATTTACTTACTTTGTTTATCCTGGCATCAAAATGGCCGACAAGAGTTGTCTACCTTGATTCAAAACTTTAAATGACTTTATTTTCATAAACATATACAAATACTTACCATTTTACATGTAAGAACATAGAATGTAATCCTTAATTACCTAAGACATATTAAGTTACTTTCCAAATATTTAGCTGGCATTGCTGTATTTCATAATAATGTTGATGACCAGTATGACCTCTAAGTTTGTCAGGAGGGAAAATTCAAATACTTGGCACTTTGAATCTTTTTATATCAATAGTTCATTTTTCTAAGCGATAATCATGATTGTTTTTGGTTCAGATATTAAGTGCATCAAGTTAAGCATGTAATTCAAGTGTTTATTGCATATTTTGTTATTTGTTAACTTTGTTAATTTACATTTTCTAAATTATTCATGTCAATATGGCTGCCATTTTAAGAAATTCCTGTCTCTCCTGCCAGACTGCCAGGGCTAATGGAATGTTATGATTGGTCAATTGTTACAGTACTGGCCATTTCAGCGTCTTTATAAGTAGCCATGACAGGCTGTTTTCAATTTGTATTTTGGCTTTAAATCCTGACAGTCGCGAAAACTAGTGACAAGAGCATTTTGTAATAATTTCCTGGAAACTTCTATTGTTAATCTAGCAAATTTAGTGCTCTTCAGAGTTGAATAAAGAAATTGTGAACTTAACTTTTTATCAATTAAAGTTGTTATTTCAACAGTTTTTGTCTTTGCTTACAATATTGTAT
Source organism: Ruditapes philippinarum (assembly GCF_026571515.1). NCBI lineage: Eukaryota > Metazoa > Mollusca > Bivalvia > Venerida > Veneridae > Ruditapes > Ruditapes philippinarum. Next base: position 64,046 of record NW_026862840.1, on the reverse strand, counting down.
TGCTAATTGACCGGTCTGTGTCACTTCTTGATTAGCAAATTTAAAAGGTTTACAATCTGGGAATCAGTCCTACCATATTTGGCTGGGGCGTCCTTGGCCGAGTGGTTAAGGTCGTTGACTTCAAACCACTTGCCCCTCACCACTGTGGGTCCAAATCTTGACAGGGACCTTGGATTCTTTCATGTGATGAAGCTATCCAGCTTGCTTACAGAACGTCTCTGGTTCTACTCAGCTGCCCGTTCGTGCCTGAAATAATGCACAGAAGGGCACCTGAGGTCTTCCTCCACCAGTAAAGCTGGAACATCGCCAAATGACATATACCGTGAGGGTGTGACGTAAATCCCAGACAAACAAACAAACCATATTTGGCATAACACAATACTACAGTATGCAGGCAATGTCACAGCAGGAGTGTTAATCTAAATACTTTGTATATGAAGAAAAGTGTAACGGTGTAAAAAGTTCTTTGTGCATATTGTTTAAGTTTGCGGTGTTTTTGATGTTCATCCTAAAATGATGCAAAGACCAATTTATTTAACCATGTTTGATATGTGACTAAAGAATGTGTAATTTATAATTTTTAACTATTTGGAAGTTTAGTTGTTTCCTTGAGCAAAAAACTTTACATTCATTGCTAAGTACTGGTTGGTTCCAGGAACAGATTCAAAAGTGTGTTTATAAGCTTATAGCTTCTTACACAATCAAACTAATATAAATTCTGTATAAACCAAGTTTTATTCAATGTATCAAGTTTATCATTTAAAATGAGATGGTAAAGGAATTTTAAGGATACATTAAAAATAGAAAAAAGCCTACATTTTCTGTAATTCAAAACATGTTTTATGTTTACTGCATCTATTCCAGTGCACCAGATTATTTTAATGAAGGTTGGTTAAATAGAATCAAAACAGAGGATGTGACCAACTGGCGACTTAAAGTCAGCAATTTAAAGAAAATACTCAAAGGCATTTTAGAATACAATCTGGAGGTAATGTCATACTGTTATATTTTAGTATTTGTAAAAGTTTGATTTATTTATTATTTTAACCACAACTACATAAGAAAATTATAGGGTTAAGTTGTCTACAGTATTAATTCACATGTAACTTCAGATATTCCTTAGCGGCCAAAGTTGATCAAGAGTCATTACTCTAGCATGGACAATATTGCTAAATTATTCCCCCTTGTAAAGATCAATTTATATTATTGTGTCTATGTATCAATAAAAATGTAGGTTTCTATTTGACAATAAATTGTTCAAAAAGGTACCTAAGATAAACCTAAGTAGTTCAAGAAAATCAAACTTGAGAAAAATGTTTTAAGGTTTAAAGAAAAGTAAGAAGATCAAGATTCAAGTAATAATTTTCTTTGTTGTGTGTGATTAATGACTCATTTTATCTATTTATCTATCTTCCATTAATGTCAAACCTCATGTGGGGACTTGGACATTTTGCTTTTGCAATATTTATGACCATTTATCTTTTGTGTGACCTCTTTTTGGTAACTTATTTGGTTTGTAAGTGCTATTGCAATGTGTAAGATACTTTTTTGTTCACTTCACAATATTTTACTTCTAAATACATGTTCAAAATTTATCTCACTTTGTATTTTCATAGTCTGGAAGTGATCATTGTTAAAATTAGGAATTTTTGAATGCTAAAATTTACTAACCATCTTTTATGACTATACAGTACATTTTTGTACATGTATATGGTATAGTCAGAAATCATATCATGTTCAGCATAGTTAATTCATTAAACTTTGCCCTGCTAGCAGCAACTAAATGTAGCCATGTGACCAGTGCAGACCAAGATAAATCATTTGAAAAATATTACTTGGTTTAAACATATTTATTTAAGCTTGATTGCAAAACAAGTTCTTGCAACTTATATTAATCACTTTTGAAAGCAACCAGTACTGGTGTCATATGAAGAAACATGGTTGTGACCTGATTAGGGCTCGAACCAATGATCCCTAGCTTGATAGGCAGACACATTAACCACTAGGTGGCTACTGTCAGCCCTAAAAAAAATCGTAGGTCTTAGAAATTTTCTACTTTGCTGCATATAAATTGAAATGATTTTTGTTTGAGACATGTTCTAAAGATTTTAACAAAGCTGTGCTAAAACAGCATTAAAGCATTTCAAATGTTGTTGTCTCCTTCACTTAATGAGTCCACAGACTTTGCCATTTAAGTTGTTTCCTCAGCATTTATTTGTTTTGTCTCAAAAGGAATTACTTTAAATGAGAATTTCTTCCTATTACAGATATTGGGAATACAGATCCATGATTTTCAGATGCCTGATGTAAATGCTATAGGTAAGTGTAATTGTGTTCTCAGTACTTATAATTAAGGGCAGCAGAAATCAAGATAATTCACTATATTTGTTGTTTGGTTACATGTTACAGGTTTTTATAATGCCCAGGCAATAAAATTGTATAGGAGGATGAATACTGCAATCAGCTTGTTAGTTTGTTTGGATGTCCATTTAGCTCTACCTGTTGTTAATTTTTAGTATAACCTAAGTCTAGATGAGATACAAGCATGAAACTTAATAATATGAAGATAGGACTAACATACAATGTTGCTAGCATTGTTCTGTCTATATTCGGGGAAAATTGAATAAGAAATTTATAAATTAGTCCCAAATTGGTCTAATTATGGATGACTGTTGACTGATAAAAAACTAAATTTTAGATTATTTCTTGTTAATAATCTTAGTGGAGCTTGATGGAAATAAATTAAAGTAGCATTTTTGATAATACCGTCATGATTTAGAAGAATAAAATATTTAATAAATTTTTTTTTGCAATAAAATGTATAAATTATTGGAACCTTGAATGACTTTCTCAGCTGGTGTTATTATTTGATTATTTGACATTCCTTCTGTAAATAAGGAGTTTTTGTTTTTAATTGGGAAAAAAATTCATCTTATTTGTTTGTGATTGGAAAACAGTCTGAATGCCAGAAAAGTAAGATAAGTAAAAGAAAGATTTTATCGTCCAGTGTTTATATTGAATATCTGTTCTTAACAGCTGTTTAGTAATTAACAAGAGACACATATTTCAATATGTACATGTGAGTTTATGGCTTTTCCATAAAAACCGGATATATAATTTGTATTGCTGTTTGGTTATTTCTGAAAAATGATAAATTTATACAAAGCATTTTTAAGTTGCAAGTTTAAATTGCACACTATATATTTCTTCATGTTAAAACCTTTATGTTGATGGAAATTTGCCAGTACAAAAATTTGATATGTTGTGAGTAACCACCATCTTAGAAGATATTTGGATGTAAAAAGTGTTAAATCGTTGAATTAACTGAAACTAGGACACCCAACAATAAATAAGTTTACATGAAAATATAAAAGAAATTTTGTGGCCAAGCTAGTATGGTATTTTTAACCAAACATAATTATAATTAAGAACAGATATTGCTATAATATTATTTACTTGTTTTACCAAAGCTTTTATAGAAAATTACAACATGAACACAAAAATGATTATGTCAAATTACAATGTAAGGTATTGAGGTAGGAAAATAAGACATTGCATTAATATTTGCTTCATTTTGGTATATACAGTAACATTTTACGCTAGCAGATACTGAAACGACTCTTATATTTCCTATATATAGTTTACTTTTTATGATGTATACCTAGAGAGCCTGTAAGTGATACAGATATTTTCCAACAAGTTTTCTAAGAGCATATTGATTTCAGTACAGTTATAGGTGTTAAATTACCTATACAGAGTTATACAGTGTTATATATTTGTTGGTTAGTAGTGACAGAATGTCTCCAGCTAAAATGATTATATTCTCTGTCCTCTCTGACCAATCTATAAATGAGCCGCGTCACGACAAAACCAACATAATGCATTTGCGACCAGCATGGATCCAGACCAGCCTGCGCATCCGCGCAGTCTGATCAGGATCCATGCTGTTCGTTATCAGTTTCTTTACTTGTTATAGGGTCTGTAAGCGAACAGCATGGATCCTGATCAGACTGCACGGATGCGCAGGCTGTTCTGGATCCATGCTGGACGAAACCCATTATGTTGGTTTTGTTATGACGCGGCTCAAATATAATAATCTAGTTTATATCATTATGCCGTGGATAGGGATTGTTTATTATTTGTATTTATATTTTGTGTCCTATTTTGTGAGTATTTGAGGATTTAAATGGAGAAAAATATATAAATGTGAGATTCATGTATAGTTTGTATATGAAGTTTAAATGCTTTTAATTAGATTTAATATTTATGATGACTTTTTCTCATAATTTAATGACATTTTATTTTATTTACCTTAACATACTTGACATTAAAGTGCTTACTTAGCCTTTACTACCAGTATAGAACGAGGCTAGATCAGCCTGCACATCACTGGCTGTATACTGTTAACTGACTGTATATTAAGTGACATTAAGCCCATCCAAGGGTATATATTGAGTGAACAGGTGAAAGTCAAAATAATTTTACATTCTGTCATAATCCTTTCAATTTTATAATTTTCTCCGCATAACTATAAATAACTCAAATGGCCAAAGGAAATTTCTGTCTATATGCAGCAGAATTAACCTGTATTGTTCAGTTTGTAAAAAGAGTGGGGCAGTCTTTTTAAATTTTAGGCAGAATTATATTTTGTCCTTAACATTTACCGAACTGTTGGTCAACCACCATTTTAACAGTCAATCTGTTTAAATGTAAAGTTAATTTTAAGACTATGAAATAGTGTACATAATGTCACTTTAAATTTTTCATCCCCAAAATTGATAATGAACATTCCAAAAATGAAGACTGGAAGATTCCAATTAACAAATTCAGCATATTAAGGGTTAATACCTACATGAACTTTGAGAAACCATTTACATCATTTTTTTCATTGCCATAATTGTTTGATGTCACATTAAAAACTGTAGCAGGTAGAAATAACAAGATTTTTATGAGATCATTTATTGTTATTGTGCATGTTAAATAGTTATATATATATACCGTATATCTATTGTTGCTAAAAATTTAGTGTCTTAATCATTGTGGATTTTTTTATTCGGGGATAAATGGATGCTGTCCAAAGGTTTGCTGTAGATTACTTGTTTTTAAGTAAAATCATAAATGTACCTAAAGCACCCAACAGGTTACAGATATTGATTTTGCATATGATATATACCTGAGCTCAATATTTTACCCTCTACATGTCTGTAGCAAGGTCATAATAAAGAAATTGTAAGATACCATATGTAAGGATTTTTTGATGTCACATTCAGTAAAATTATTTTGAATTTATCCTGAGAACAATGCATCTGATGTTCACAAAGTGAAATATATTTCAGTCTAATACTTAAACTATCTTTCTTTTTTTATCTCCGGCAGAGATTGTAAAATTTGCCATTAGACACTTCATTTTTTGGTTAAGAATTTTTTATTGCCCAGAAATGTCATTATGATAAAGACATTTTTTTTGGCCATTAAAAAAGGCTCTTTTGATTAAAAAAACTGATGTTGAGAATATGTTCTCTTATTTTACCAGGAGAGCACAGTGACCATGGTGAGTTAGGTAGGCTGCTGCAATTGATTTTAGGATGTGCAGTAAACTGTACAGAGAAACAAGAGTATATTCAGCGTATTATGTCCATGGAAGAATCCGTTCAACATGTTGTTATGACTGCCATACAAGAGGTAAAATATTCATACACATTAAGTCCTTAAAGGGAATGCATCATAATTGCATTCTTTGATTTAAATAAATTAAATTGCAATGAACATATTCATTTACTTATAATATAAACATCAGAATTGTCCAATGAAAATGGATGTTACAAAGGGGTAATGTCATAAAGTTCAAAGTTAACAAAAGAAAAAATACTTTTCTGTTATATTATTGGTTACAAAGTTTTTGACAGGTTATATAGCCCTATATAAATGGATGTTTGTATATATAACCCAAGCTTTAAAGTGGGAGTTATATTGCAAATAACCATTAATAAATTATATGCCGGTACGGCAATGTAACCTGTTAAGAAAATTTATAACAAATTTATAATGCTGCAAAGTTTGTTTTTTTAAAAGAATAAAATGAAATATCTTCATAAATCCAATGCTGTTGTCTTTATAGATTATATAAGCATCATGATTAGCCAATGAACAATTATGTTACAAACATGCAATAGTATAAAATGTATTATTATAGTTATTGTGAATGTGTTTTCTCATACGTAAGCTCTATGTTTCAGCTGATGACCAAAGAAATCACAACAGATGTAGATTCTGAAGTGGGTGAACAGGTAAATTGTTCAATTTAACCTTTAACCTGCTCAATTAGTGTAATGGGTTAGCCCTGATTTTAATTTGAAACAGTCCATTCATAGTAAAAAGCATTTCCATTTCAAATGCAGAAATAGAGCTCTCCTGCCACTTAGATCAATAGTGAGAGCATTGGTTTTGTAATTCAGGATCAGCTCATTTGATCCTAGTGAGAGATGAAATTGCCCCTTGACAGTTAATGTTGGACATTGGGTCCAACGGTCATTTGTCTCTCAATGCTGATTCAGAAATCATCAAGGAGAAGTAGTTGGTCACTTGCACAGAAATTGGTGATTACTTGTTAATAATCAACAAAAGCCAGATAGGTGGACAAGCCACCAACATATAAACAGAAATATGTTAAAATTGGCATAAGAACCAACCAATGCATAGATCCCTGACCTTTCTTATTCTAATTATCAGATTAGTGTATACAATAACAATTTCACCACAACATATTTGCTAACAAAAGAACACATGTCAGTGTTTGTGGTAAATCTATTGTTATCCAAATCAAAGGTAAGAGTAGGGCTCTATCAATAAACAAACAGTAGAGCTACCAGCATGTAAGAGCCTGTGCTGTGTCTAGCTTAATACTAGTTCCAGTGGCTTAACAGTTTGTTCGAGCAGGCAGGTTGTGTGCCAGCTATAATGATAACAACCTTGTGCCACCAGTATTACTGTTAGCATCAGGCTTCTAAAGACTTAACACATTTGTTATTGTGACCATTTGTAAGTCTTTAAATTAAACTTGAAAGTCCTTCAGTTAACCATTAACATTCCCCTTCATGAGTCTGGGTAAGCTTGCAATATAATCTTACTGTGTCTCCTTTTAATATTTTCGTCATGTCAAGATAGAGAAAAATGTATATACTAGTAATAGACAGAAAATTCAAGTTTTTTTCTATAAATACAAGATTCATTTTCATCTTGTGGTATGAAAATTATCATATTTCATACCACTCTATGAAAATAAGTCCTGTATTTGTAGGAAAAATTTGAATATCCCCTAATTTTATTCCGCCATTACTTTTGTATTTATGAAGTAATTTGAAAAAACTTTGTATATTTCAGTTGAAGAGAACTGTAGAAGAGTTAAACAGTGCAATAGAAGCCAAAGAAGAACTGATGCAGCGATGTCATGAATTAGATTTACAGGTAAACTCATTACATCAATAAAAATATATTTTATGCTAGACATAGCCATAAAAAATTAGGTCAAGTGTGGAAATTTTTTTTATTTGGTTTCTGTCTAGTTTTTACTGCAGGCAAGGGGTAATTAAAACTGATGGAGCATTAAAAAAAAACAAAAGAAAACAATATAAGAATAAAACTTTGGTTTTCTTTCCCTACTTCTAAAAGTATTTCTAAAAGTATTTACTTAAAATTGTTTTTAAAGTAATTATTTATATGCATATTATTTTGCCATATTTATTGCTATGTATTTTGTACAAGATACATTTTATAAATTGTGTATATGACACAGTTGCTTTAACAATATTTTTGCACAGTCCTTTTAAAATGTTTTTCTCACCTTTTACCACGCCATCATTCTAAGCATTTCCTTCATGTTGATATTTTGTATAATACAGCCCTTAAGTTCACCATATCATCCTAGACAGATGTTAAAATATTATATTTACAAGTTGTGACATCTATATATCAATGCCCTAGTTGCCATATGTTTGTTTCCAAATAATCATATATAATAAATTATATTCATTAAAATGAATATCCTTATGTTTAAATGCCGAGGTAAATGGGGATATCAAATTACTTGGAATGGTCTGATGCCCTTATTATCACATTAAATTATGTGTTACATTTGTTGAAATGAAATTGACTTTATTTCATTATACATGTCTAAGAACAGGCTTTTGTGGCGGAGTGGTTGATTAAGATTGATAACTTTAAATCACTTGTCCCTTACCACTGTGGGTTCAGTTCCTATCAGGAACTTCTGATTCTTCATCCGAAGAAGCTGTCCAGTTAGCTTACAGAAGATGGGAGGTTATACTCAGGTGACAGCTTGTGCCTGAAATAAGAAATTATCAGAAGAGAGGTCCTCCCTCTAGCTGGAAATGTCCTCGTTTGAACTTTACAGTATTGCTGTGATTTAAATTATAACAGAGAAACATGTACTTGATAAAGAATCTAGGAAGAGAATGTTTTATATATAAAAGAGATTTATCAAGTGCCATTTTTAGCTCGACTTTTCTATGAAAAGGGGAGCTATCCTACTCGCCCCGGCGTCGGCGTCGGCGTCACACCTTGGTTAAGTTTTTCGTACCACCCCACTTTATTTCAGAAGTATTACAAGTATGGCTTTGAAACTTACCATACTTGTTCACCATCATAACCTCCATCTACAGACAAGAGTACAATAACTCTGTCAAGGTTTTTGACAGAATTATGGCCCTTTTTTGACTTAGTAGAAAGTGTATTGAGCTTGGTTAAGTTTTTTGTACCACCTCACTTTATTTCAAAACCATTGGAGGTATTGCTTTGAAACTGACCATACTTGTTTACCATCATGACCTTCATCAACAGACAAGAGGACATAACTCTGTCAAGGTTTTTGACAGAATTATGCCCCTTTTTTTGACTTAGAAAATACATTGAATATGGGTAAAATCCACTTATTGGCCTTAACCCTTTGAGATATTGCTTTGAAACTTTTAATGCTATTTCACATCATTACCCCCATCTGTACGCAAGAGAAGGTAACTCTGTCAAAGGATTTGTTTTAAAAATTAAGGCCTTTTATCGACTTAGAATCTTGGTTAAGTTTTTAGTACCAGTCCAACTTTTTGACTGAACTGTTTGAGATATTAATTTGAAAGTTGGAATACTTGTTTACAATCATGATTCCCAAACATGTCCAGGAGAAGGTAATTCTGTCAAAGATTTTATTTGAATTATGGCCCTTAACTGTCAATGTTTTGTATTATAGGCAAGCACTAAAAAAGTCGAGCGCGCTGTCTTACGGACAGCTCTTGTATTTGTATGCAGCTACATTCAAAAATTGTGGTTTGCAGTATTTCTGATGAAATATATACAGATAAATGTAAATATATATGAACATGTTTTTATTCAGTTTTGTAAATTACCAATTAAAGATACATGTTAATGTACTTCAAGTTTTTAAACTGCCTATTTTTTTCTAATTTTAACTTTCATGCTAGCAGGAAGTTGTAAGTGAAAGTCCAAGGTGAAGGGAAATTCCCAATAGCTTATGGAATACATGTATATATATATAGCTATCGAAAGCTACATATATTTAATCCCTGAGAAGTGGTCTATTGGTTAAATCTTCTGCTCTCATTGGCCTATTGGTTAAAGCATTTGTTCTCACAGTTTTCTCATGTGACACTGGTACTTGTTATTTCCAGGAAGCTTAATAGTGGTTCAGATTAACTTCAAGATTTCATCGCAGTTATGCTACAATAAAATACATTCAATCTAAAAACAATAGTTTTGTGCGTATATAAGAGAGATGATTGGTTATTTTTGTATTACATTTGTTTTGATCAACAAACTTTGGATTGGCCATTGTTGTTGGGGGGAAAAAACAATATTACAGTTATTTGACATAATTTGAACAAAAAAATGCTGATTTAGTGTGGTTGCCCTAGCTTTGGTATTTTGTAATGAATTTATTTAATGTGCTTTCCAGGTCAGAAGGTTTTGTGTGGTGCCAGATGCTTCTTTTAATCAATTTTTGGGTATCCTTGTTTTTTTATTGGCCCTGACTTCTTTTTCCTTTTCTAAGCGCATTTTGTTAGTTATGTTGAAATTGTTTGCATTAGTGCCACACAATAATGGGTTATTGTAAACATTTCCCCCCACATTCCAGAGACCTAAGATTCAATAAGACTTTTGTGCTTTAATAATGGAATGCTTAAATTTATTCTAGTATTTACCTGTAGTATGTTTATCCAGTTTTTGGCGCTTTCCGGATTTTTGCGATATTCACTTCGTTGAAAATGTATTTTTCTATACTTTTTCATTGTCATTCAAAGACAAGAGGCCATAATTGAAGGATGTGTAAAATAAAAACAATTCTTTTTTAGCTCGACTTTTCTATGAAAAGGGGAGCTATCCTACTCGCCCCGGCGTCGGCGTCGGCGTTGGCGTTGGCGTCACACCTTGGTTAAGTTTTTCGTACCACCCCACTTTATTTCAGAAGTATTACAAGTATGGCTTTGAAACTTACCATACTTGTTCACCATCATAACCTCCATCTACAGACAAGAGTACATAACTCTGTCAAGGTTTTTGACAGAATTATGGCCCTTTTTTGACTTAGAAAGTGTATTGAGCTTGGTTAAGTTTTTTGTGTACACCTCACTTTATTTCAAAACCATTGGAGGTATTGCTTTGAAAACTGACCATACTTGTTTTACCATCACGACCTTCATCAACAGACAAGAGGACATAACTCTGTCAAGGTTTTTTGACAGAATTATGCCCCTTTTTGACTTAGAAAATACATTGAATATGGGTAAAATCCACTTATTGCCTTAACCCTTTGAGATATTGCTTTGAAACTTTTAATGCTATTTCACATCATTACCCCCATCTGTACGCAAGAGAAGGTAACTCTGTCAGGATTTGTTTTAAAAATTAAGGCCTTTTATCGACTTAGAATCTTGGTTAAGTTTTTTGTACCAGTCAACTTTTGACTGAACTGGTTGAGATATTAAATTGAAAGTTGGAATACTTGTTTACCATCATGGTCCCAAACATGGCAGGAGAAGGTAATTCTGTTAAGGATTTTATTTGAATTATGGCCCTTTTGACTTAGAAACTCAGTTAAAAATTTTCATTCTTGTCCACTTGTTGACCTAACCATTTGAGATATTACTTTGGAAGTTGGAGTTCTTATGTGCCATCATGAGACCTATCTGTAAGCAAGAGAAGATAACTCTGTGAAAATGTTTCTTGATTTGTACTTAGAAATTCCTAGTTAAAGTCTTATGTGCCCTTAACTGTCAAAGTTTTGTTTTATAGGCAAGCACTAAAAAAGTCGAGCGCGCTGTCCTTCTGACAGCTCTTGTTATTGTCCACTGTCTCTAAAAACAGAATCTCATTGATTTATCACAGATTTTGACCAATAGTAGACTTTTAATTTATAACTAAATTGCTGTTATTGTTTTAGGATAGTAAATGTAGTTGTGACATAATTAAATAATAAATAGAAAGCCAATTTTGTCTGCTAGTTCTACTTTTTGTCAAATATTTCTATCTTTGGGGATTTTTGTGTGTGTATTTTCTAGGTGACGGTCCTCGTTGAAGAAAAACAAAATCTTTCCTTAGAGAATGAGAAGTTATCAGAACGGCTCAATCAGGCGGAGAATCTTGATGATCCCAGGTTAGTAATAAATCTTGTATATGATCATTTATTTTAGCCAGGTCACGACAAAACCAACATAGTGCCTTTGCGACCTGCATGGATCCAGACCAGCCTGCGCAAACGCGCAGTCTGATCAGGATCCATGCTGTTCGCTATCAGTTTCTCTACTTGTTATATGGTTGGTAAGCGAACAGCATGGATCCTGATCAGACTGCGCGGATGCACAGGCTGGTCTGGATCCATGCTTGTTGCAAACGCATCACATTTGTTAACAAGAATTTCAAAGAAAACCGGGTTATTGTAATGCCGAAGTCGGGCGGGTGGGTGGGCGGGTTCAGGTGTCAACTTTTGGTTTCCGCTCAATAACTTTAGTTTGCTTTGGCCTATTGACACCAAACTTGGTGTGTAGGTAGCGTATATCAAGAGGCAGCTTTGGATTGTTACCCAGGTGTACGAGGTCAAGGTCACTGTTACTAAAAATAAAAATTCAGTTTCCACTTAAAAACTTGAGTTTGCTTTGGCCTTTTGACACTTAATTTGGTGTATGGATAGCTTATATCAAGAGGCAGCTTTGGATTGCTACCCAGGTGTCTGTGATCAAGGTCAAGGTCACTGTTACTAAAAATAGAAATTCAGTTTCCGCTCAATAACTTAAGTTTGCTTTGACATATTAACACCAAACTTGGTGTATGGATAGCTTATATCAACAGGCAGCTTGGGATTGCTACCCAGGTGTCTGTGATCAAGGTCAAGGTCACTGTTACTAAAAATAGAAATTCAGTTTCCGCTCAACTTGAGTTTGCTTTGGCTTATTGACACCAAACTTGGTGTATGGATAGCTTATATCAAGAGGCAGCTTGGGATTGCTACCCAGGTGTCTATGATCAATGTCAAGGTCACTGTTACTAAAAATAGAAATTCAGTTTCAGCTCAATAGCTTGAGTTTGCTTTGGCCTATTGACACCAAACTTAGTGTATGGATAGTTTATATCAAGAGGCAGCTTGGGATTGCTACCCAGGTGTCTGTGATCAAGGTCAAGGTCACTGTTACTAAAAATAGAAATTCAGTTTCCGCCCAATAACTTGAGTTTGCTTTGGCTTATTGACACCAAACTTGGTGTATGGATAGCTTATATCAAGCTTATATATATTCCCATTGAAGCCGGATAAAAGAATTTCTTTTGTGTCTTTTTCTTATATCTTATATACATTTGAATGTTTCTGACAGTTAAATGTATTCCCTGCATTGAAATCAGTCCTATACATTGTAAGGTTAACATAATGTAATAGCCTATTAGATGAGATAGAGTTAACAGTTCATGGGTTGAATGAAACAATATTTTGAACTGTTATTAATCTTCAGTGAGTTATATTTATATCTCACAGTTTAAGGTTGTATGGATTTTTAGATTGAATTTTTTATAGAAAAAAAACTTAAGATTGAGTGTTTCCTTAATATTTTAATCAGTAAATATGAGCCGTGTCATGACAAAACCAACATAATGGATCCAGACCAGCATGGATCCAGACCAGCCTGCGCATCCGCGCAGTCTGATCAGGATCCATGCTGTTCGCTATCAGTTTCTCTACTTGTTATAGAGTCTGTAAACGAACAGCATGGATCCTGATCAGACTGCGGGGATGTGCAGGCTGGTCTGGATCCATGCTGGTCGCAAACCCATTATGTTGGTTTTGTCATGACGCGGCTCATATTTATTTTATTAACTAACATTTCTGGGGATTTTTTGTTTGTTGAACAAGGCTCTTTGTTAGCTTTGTTGTCTATTGTAGTTCGGTGAAAGTGGCTATATATTTTTACAACCTAGTACCATCTACCTTTTTTAAAAAACCAAAAAAAAAACATTTCTGCAAATTAAGAATGATGCATAATTTACCCAATTTTATTCGATATATATTTATGCTTGATTATTTTGCATGATAGATAAACTTTTACAAAATCATTATGCCTATGTTTCTGTCTTATAGAGATTTCTGTTAAATGTTACTTCCTTGTGAAAAAAAATTGTTCTTTTGTCACTCTTCTTCTAAGTAGAATATTTTTAGTTAAATGTTTTTATTTTCTGAAGTTATTTTTGTTTTGAGTGACTTTATACAAAGGTATTGAGTAAAGCAGTTTTTTCCTTTGTCATTTTCTTTGGAACAAGATATTTTTAGATTTTATACACTTATATTGCTGTTAAATGTTACAGCAATTTTTATGCGTAAGTAACGAGCAATGGTGTGAGGTGTTGATATATTGATGCATTTTGTATTTTGCATTATAAGATGTTAGCGCAAAACTAATCTATCTGTCATATTCTGGGATATACTACAAGTAGATGGTGGTTGATACATAAGATTTTTCCATACTTTGAGTTGGTACTTTGGAGTACTACAGGTAGATACTGGTTTTAATAGATTTGTCCATGCTTTGAGGTTGAGCAGTCTGTTCAAAGTTCAAGGATTTCAATATAAAAATACAAAATTGTGTTACCAACAATATAGAGCCTGGTCTATTTGCATGGATATTCAGCCTAGTCTTGCACGGTACTGGTGGCAAAGGCTAATGATTTCAGTAACAGCACAATAAGGGTATTAAGGGAAGAAAGAATAAATGGATAGACTAGTTTTGCTTAACTGCCTAGAATATTAGAAGAAAAAAATGTGATTTTGTGTACTCAGAGATAAACTGTTCAGTTTTTATCTTTATAAAAATTAGAGCAGTTTTGTACTCAAATAAGTTGCAATTTATAAAAATTCAGGGTTTTTTAAGACTTCAGCAGCACAGTACTAGGTACTGTAGCATAACAATTACACAAAAAATATGCTGAGAAAATGCCATTAAGTATTTGATATAGGTTTGGTTTTTAGAAACAATTGGCTTTACCACATTAAATGCATAGAAGAACTTTGAACAATCCTGTATAAGTGTTAAAAAGCCCTGAATTTTACAGATATGACAGAGTACAAAAGATAGTTACATGTATATACATACACCCTGGATAATGTTAACATTTACTTCACTGTCAGCTCTTATAATTATGAATTTTAATGACCCTTTAAAGAGTCCATACTATTATCATTCTGACTTTGCTACAACTATTTGTAAATATTTAGATTTTATGACTATATTGAGATTCCATACTTTTGTAACATTATCTACTCTGATAGATGTATACATCATTTCGATTACTTTTGTGGCTCTCTCAAGACTCCATACTTCCTGTAACTGATTGCTTAAAGGCCATGTGCTATCAGTTATCAAAATTTCATTAATTTTGCTCTTATTATTTCAATTGGTTTTATGACTGTCAATACTCCATACATCCGGGACAATTACTACATGCATTATATAATTATTAGAAACTTACTTGACAGTGAATTATTATATTTTTACTAAACTATTTTATTGTTACAACCTTGACCTTTATTTCCTCAACACTTTGGAACACACTTGTGTTTATGATATTACAACTCAATGCATTAAGGTTGTAGCCCATGCTGAATTAAACAGGGTGCCATCATTTACACAAAAACATTTTACTATCTTGCAGTGTTTGATTTTGCTTTGTGCTTGATTTGAGGTAATAGAGCATTTGAATTTGCATTTTTGAGGCCAATTTATTCTATTTACACAGTTTTCCTACCACATCACATTAATGCCTTATTCATGGACAGCTTCAGGCGTGTCTGTGGCCGAGTGGTTAAAGGTGTTGACTTCTTCCCCGAAACTTCTTGGTTCCAAAGCTAGGAAGCTATACAGCTAGCTTACAGAGCATCTGAGTGGTTCTTCTCGGGTGTCTGTTTGGACCTGATAATTGAAATACACAGAAAGGTGTCTGAGGTCTTCCATAAGTTATCTGTATAGAATCAATACAAGATGTTCAAATTTCTTCCTCTCATTAGTGACGATTGATTAAAGTTTAAAATCACATTTAGTACAAAGTAGCAAAATTAGTATTGTAATCACGCAGGTAGTTTAGAGAACAGTATATAGTTAAAATTTCCTATCCTTAAATTTTAATAACATTCTGTACATTCAAACATCTGCAATACAAATGTAGTTGCTGTTCTTTCATTTCACTGTGTATAATAGGTGACACTGAGTAGCGTTTAAGCACAAATATAAGTCAAAGATAAGTCAAATTGTTTAAATCACTTTAACTTTTGTAGAGTGAGAAATTTGATGGATTACTTTAACCTTCTGTAATGAAATAACTTATAATTACAAGTATTTAACTTATGATAATAAATGTATATTGTGTATGCTCGTAACTTGACCAGTTGGACACAGTGTGTATGAATGTTTGACCTGCTGAATTAATGGATCTTTTGGAAATGTCCATTGTCAATTTTTGATTATATCAAGCTGAAATTTTTTAAAGTTAGTTAGCCAACAGTAATAGAGCCAGGTCTCACTGCATGGATGTACAGGCTGGCCCGGCACTATACTAGTGGCAAAGGCTAATTACTTTTGGTCCAGCAGGTCAAAGCATATGCCATCATTATTGCGCTCATATGCCGTTCTTTTCTATATAACACAGCTTATATTCTTATATTATGCTGATAATATTCTGAACACTTGTAGCCAGCGCAGAAATAAATGTATCTTCTTGTATCAATGAGTGATAAACCAAATATATGCATTTTGTTCTTTCTGATATTAACATTATTTGTAACATTATATTACTGAATGTTTGTTTTAATAAGCATTATAAATTACCTCTCTTTTTCATATGATGAAATATTACTAATAATTCAGTATGTTTTAAAGCATTATACTAGCATGTATTTGCATAAAAAAATAATAATGCCAAAAAACTTTTTGTTTATCATTTAAAATGTTAATGGATAGAACTACTGTTTTTCAGCCTTTTAAATGATTAAATTGCACTGAATGAAAGCATGAATTTTGTATTTTCTGTTGAAAAATAATTTAAAAAAATTTACAGGCTGTACGTAACTTTTTTTATATCTAAGTATTATTTTCTACTTTCTGTTACGGAAAAGGATATAAATTAACCTCCTGATGTATAAGTTTTATTTATTTGATTTCCTTGGTGCATTATACATAGATCTGCCTAAGTGTGCTAAACAAAGATCTGTGTGAGTGCACTATAAAAAGGCCCGTTTAGTGTGCCAGAAAAAAGACCTGTGTTGGTGCAGTATAAATGGATCTGTTGGGATACCTTATAAATTGGCTGCCTGGTTAGCTTAATTGGTAGAGTGTTGGACTGTGAATAAGGAGACCCAGGTTCAATTCCCTGGCGGTAATGATCATTTCTATTGTGATTGATCATGAAATCCTTTCTAAGGTCATTTGCACTGTACCACTGCTCTGGCATGTACAGAAATTACTAGCAGTTCGTTGTGAAAGTAAAACTTATCTAGTGCCGGTCAAATGCTTGACAGCTTGTCCAGGAAAGGTGCAGTGGCTGAACTGTGCTCTGGTGAATTCAAAATGGCTTTTTGATGTTGTCTAGAGGGTAAACTACAAAAACCACCATCACTATAAATTGATCTGTGTGGATGCACTATAAATAGATCACTAAGGATGCACTATAAATAGAGAAGCTGTGAAATGAACTTAATTTAAAGTTAACAACATATTCAAAGAATAAAGGAGAGCTTTTGTACTCACCCAGGCATTTGCATTGACATCACACTTTACACTTTAGTTAAGTTTTTGTGCGCAAAACTGTCAAAAAAACTCCTGAAGGGAATACACATCATACTCTTATATGAGAGTATAATCAGAGATCACTGTCAAGGCCCATAACTCTGACATTGATTTTGACAGAATCATTGCACTGAGAATAGTCAAGAAGGCTGTCCTAACAACTGCCCTTGTTTTAGAAGTAAAAATCTGTCTGTGATTATGAATGGAAAAATTGATTGACGCTATCAATCTTTGGCATAAAATTTAAAATATATGATGAGCATTCAACAACAAACAAATTTATGTTGACGATAATCTATCTTGTATATTAAAAACCTCACATCATGCACCTTAGGCTGTGCAAAGCAACCAAATGAAATGTTACACATTTGGTCAGGCAAACTGATATTTTATTATTGCAATAAATATTTGTAAGATTTTTTTACAAAAAAAATGTATTTATAGATCAAAACATGGCTAATTTCTATATAAATAGCAATTTTGCAAAATGTTAAAGGTGAATTTGAAATTTTCCTGACATGTTACATAGTCTAGCAACTTTTGCCAAGTCTGAAATAGAGGTTATCCGGAACTTAACAAATGTGCGTGTTTTTTTTTTTATTCCATCTAATCCTGAAGCTCAAACAAATTTTTAGCAAGATGTCTTTTATTGTGCACGGACTTTCACAATATTGTGATCACTGCATTGCCCTTATTTTCAGTATTATTTCATGAGCTGTAACTAACGGTATATGTTCATTTGTAACACGGGATAAGATGAGATAAACCCTCATTTGCTGAGTTTCAGAGTATCTCTGTGTTGACCTTCACTAACAATACATTTACTTTATAATATTTTACAGTACACCTGCGGGAAAGCGGTTCCAGTTAATTCAACACCAGTTAGAACAATGTCAGGAGGAAAATTATAAACTAGAATCAAGTATGTGATGTTTGTTTAAATAAAGCTTCAAGTTGAAAGTTACTGTATGACTTAGAAAGCCTGTCCTGAATACACAATCGAACAAAGATAGACATCTGGATATCTTGGCTATTGAATTATTGAATGATTGTTGAATTATTTATTACATGCATAAGTTAACTTTTAATTTAAAAGTGTCCCAAGAAGATAAATGGCTTTGATTAAAAATTGAAATGACAAAAATGTACATTATTGAATATTTCTATTAATACTTTCTTAACAATTAACTTATCATTATATAAATTCAAGACTATTTAATTTTTGTAACGCCTATAGGTCTGTATGTTATTGTTTATTGATCTAGAAATTCAAATTTAAACAAAAATTTGTTTTCTTAATTGATTTTTAAACTTTGTTCCGAATGATATTTCAGCCAAAGATGATTTCCGGATAAAAGTGGAAGTTTTACAGAAAGAAATAAATGAGTTAAAGGACAAGGTATGTATATGTTTTATATTTAATTATATAAACCATTATATTAACATGTACTGGATTCTTGTTGAACTTAGAAAATTTATTTAAACTTTTTAAAGATTTTATGAGGATTTGGGTTTTTTGTGTGTTTGAAAATAATGTATAATGTGTTTGTATGCAGTACAGGTTAAAGGTCAAGGAAAGTCCTAGGCAATGATGCCCACTATATGTCATCAAATTAATTTTTTTATGGTTTTTGAGATATTTGCCAATCGTCACTTGGAGACATGTTTGATAACTGTTAGCTCAAGTATTCAAAGAATAAGGGGAGCTATTGTACTTGGGAAAGGGAGAGCTATGATTGTACACACCCCAGCATCCGAGTTGCGCTATAGTAAATATTTTACATGCAAAAGATATCTCCAAAACTACTGAAAGGAATTGGTTGAAATTTCACACTTATTTTAGAGCATAATGTGAAGTCACTCACTATCCAAGGCCCATAACTCTGACATGTTTTTTTAGAGAATTATGGCGTTTTTTCAACTTTTTCAATTATCTTGATTTACTTCATGTACTGAGGAGAGTTTAGCACGCTGACCTACCTATAGCTCTTGTTTAGGTGGATTGTACTGAATCATGATGTAAAGCAATAAGAAAATGATGCTTTTTTTAATAACTATCAAAAATTATCAAAATATGTATTAAAATATCTGAATTTCTTAGCTTGAGTAAAGAATTTTTTGTTTACTTTATTATATAGAATTCTGAATTGTTGACTCAGACAGAGGAATGTAGAGGCCTGAAAGATGAACTTGATGACCTTCGACAAGCAGCCGAACAAGTTGTAAGTATTCTAAAAATAGCTGATGTCTTAACAGGAACAATGTAGACTAATTTGCATGTCCCTAAACAAGTTTCTTTGCTGTTGCACAACCATTTCATTCAAATTTCTGCAGACTAAAATACTGCTTTATCACATAATTTCACATTGTATATTTCACCTTTGTTGTTAGTTGCTTAATTGAAATTAATTGAAAATATACAGTTATGATTATGGCAACTTTATAAGTTGTTTATTTATCTACATGTATTAACAATTCATAACATTGATTTTTATCATTGCAGGTGAAATATGAAGTTCAGATTGAATCATATAAAAGAAAGATGGGTAAGTGTTCTTGTGTTGTTTTCTGTTTAACTGTTGTGTAAGTTTTTCATGACTAGTAAATGACCCCTATTGATTAAGAGGTCAGAGGTCAAGGTCTGAGCCATTATTAACTGAACCATGGCATGTAATAAGTAATATTAAAAGACTTTTATCTGTTAATATTTGTTTGTATATTTAATAAATCAGTAAAAGTGATCAAAATTAAAATAATGCCAAATTATGCTATGCATTAACTGATTTTGGCATAGTTAATGCATCAGATTAGCATTAAAGTAATGCTAAATTTCTTACAAATATGTCATAACCAATCAAGGCTTGGAAAAAGCAATGCATTACTTGATGCATTTAATCATTGAAATTTAATTTGCCCTATTTCTGATGACACTTTATTATGTAACTCTACCTTATGTTAATGCTATGTTACATTAATATATGTTGTATTCTATGGCATTACCAAGTTTTCAATTTCATGTTTAATAACACTAGTAAATATTTGTGTTATATAGCACTACCCAGTATTTAACTACCCAATATTTTACCCAGTATTTAACTACCCAATATTTGATTATGTATTTAAGTACTCAATATTCATGTTATGTAGCACTACCAAATATTTTATTGCCCAACATTTGTGTAATGTAGCACTACTCAACATTCATGATATGTAGCACACCCAATATTCAACTGCCCAATATTGTTGTTATTTAAGTAGCACTACCAAGTAATTAGCAACCCAATATTCATGTTGTGTGGCACTACCCAATATTTAACATCCAATTATTTGTGTTATGTAGCATTACCAAATATTTAAGATTTAATATTCGTGTTAGTAGTACTACCCAATATTTAGTAACCCAGTATTTGTGTTATGTAGCACTACCTCATAATTAGCAACCCATCATTCATGTTACATTGCACTTCCCAATATTAACATCCAAGTAACCAAATCAAGTATTGAACATGTTAATACTCATGTTATGTAGCATTTCCCAATATTATGTTATGTTGTCAACATTAAAGTTATGTGATACAATGCTATATTAAAACATGACACTGTCCTATTTTCATGTTTTATGACATATCATGAATAACAACACCTACAATTTCTCCTGTGTTACAAATTTAGATTTAAATGTTATTATTGGGGTTCCATCTGTGAACAAGAAGTATAATAAAATCACCACAAACAATAAGCAATAAAGACAACATGTAGAACAGAAGCTGTTATGTAGTAAGTTAATCCTCTTTTCTGCTGGAATGCGGTGAAGTATAGGTGTCAAATTACAAATAAAAGCATAAAATTTTATGTATCTGTGCAGATTGTGTGTATTAAAACATATAATGGTTATTGGCTGTTGCAGATGAACTGAGTGACTTGAGAGGACAGGTGAAATTGTTGGAAGATAAGAATACAAAATACATGCAGGAAAATCTTGAATTACAAGAGGTGAGATCTTATATTAGATTGTTGTTGAACTCAATTGTAAGAATTAAATTATTTAGATTTGAAGCTGGATGTTTGAAGTTAAAATTTCTGTTATGTTTTCTTTTCATTGTTGAGGAATTCTAACACTTATTATGTGGTTTTGAAACAATATCTTATTATAAATATGACAAATTGTGCTGTTAGATATTAAAAATTCCAGCCATATTTAGAAAAAGTTCTGAAATGATAGTGTAGTTAATTAATAAATTCTACCTTGCAGTCATGAGATCAGAATTTTTTTTAAAACCTGAAAACTTGAATGGACTGTTCCAAATTTAAGGCTGGTAGATTTCATTGCACATGTTCAGCATTTTAAGGATTATTTACATTGTTGCTAATACAGGACATCAGAAAATCAGGGACAGTTAAACAGCAGCTTGATGTATACAAGCGACAGGTACATGAGTTACAGAGCAAACTAACAGAGGAGACTAAGCGCGCTGACAAGGCAGACTTCGAGAATAAACGCGTGAATGAGAAAGTTTCAACGTTAATGAGAGAAAAAGAGGTAGGTTGGTTCAAAGATGTTAGCACAGTTGTAATACAGTTATAATCTGACAGTATCTTTCAGCTGCATTATGCAGATCATAAATGCACGTCATGCCAGATTTAGGTTATGTTTCCAATATGTTGCAAAATTGATGACCAAGTAAGGAGGAGTTACTTAGGTTTCAAGGCAGCTGGTCGGACAATGAGATGTTATCAAGAGCTCTTTTTTTTGGCATTAGTTTATAAAATGTGTTCATAATATATTATCAGAGATAGTGAAAATTAGAAAAAAAGCAAGCATAAAACTCCTACAAGAGTCCAAGTCAGTTAAGTTTCTTACAGCAAAATACTTGTAACATGCAAGAATACATAAGTAAATAAGTAAGTGAATTGTTTCTGAAAGTGACATAAGTATCTTATCCCTAATTTAAGGTTCTTTTATATATAAAAAAAAAGCTGTCCAGTTAGCTTATGCAGTTGATAATGTCTGAAATAATGCAACAAGGGATTTGTTCTTTCCTGGGCAGTGTTTGTGCCACTTAAAACAAAATAAAAAAATTCTTTGCCAGTTTAACCTACATAAAATTATGCAAGGAAGATATGCATTGAAAATAATATGGTTATTCTTGTTATAAATTGACCTTTTAAAAACCTCATTTATCTTTTCCCTACTAACTTACAACACGAGCCATCTACCTACCACATATAATCAAACAAAGAAAATTATGTACAAAATCAGTGTTAAATACGCTTTAACAACATACATGAAATTTCTGTGAAATTATAATTGTATTATTAATGAAACTGTGTTTGCCATTTCTCTAATGGAATATTGGAACAACATTTTCAGACATTACGGGAAAATTTGTGCTGCTATTTACTCACTGAATGTTATTGTAAAAGTAATTTGAAACCATCTGCATTTTGCGTAATTTTTCTTGTCAACTTTGCGCAGTTTCAGGTGAACTTGTATTAAATTTCAGTGGCAGTGCACTAAGGTGATGATCTATTAATCTGTGTGTCTTTGGTTATGTGATGATTGATCTAGTTTTGTTTAGGGGTCAACAGGTCAAGGTGATATCTAATTTTAAGACTGTGAACATATTCTTGTCAACTATAGAACACTGATTATGTACATAATTTTCTTTGTTTTTTTATTAAATGTGGTTGGTAGATGGCTCACATTGTTGTATCAGTTAGTAGGGCAAAGATAAACGTTTTCAAATGGTCAATTTATAACATTTATTTGGGTTCGAATCCCTCCAGATATGTCAGATTCTGTCATGTGGGGCAGCTATCCAGCTAGCTAACTGAACATTGGTGGTTCTACTAAGACACTGGTTTGTGCCTGAAATAATGCATGGAGGGGTGCATGGAGAGGTTTTTCTCTACCAGTAAATCTGGAAAGTTGCCATGTGACCATTATATGTTGGTGTGAGTTAAAACCTATTAAAACAAACAAACAAATATTAATATGTCAGTTGCTGTAACATGTACACATTAATATACATTATAGTAAATATTGAGATATGTTTTACTTATAAATAACATGCATGTTTGCTGCAGAGGGTTTTGATAGAGAGAGATTCTCTACGTGAAATGAATGAGGAACTGAGATGTAGACCAGTGGAACATGTAATATAGCTAATTATTTCACGCTCAGAACCCAAATATACTTATTTTCCTCTGTGTTAGAATTATAGCACCGGCTTATACTTGTTGTTCAATCAATATTTAGCTCCCTTTGTTTTTTTGCGAAACATTTTCCAATATCACAACTTGCTGTCAGTGTTTTCAGTTTATATTTTATTGCATTATTGGCCTTTAATGTATTTTCATGCTGCACACATGCTTTGCTCTATGGACCTTTAATATTTTTTTTCATGCATACATGTTACGACTATTTTAATTCTTGTTATATGATTATATCTTACTAATATTTTTGTCTGTCTGCTCAATAAGTTTGTCTGCCCCAACCTTACATAATGCTTTTGAAAAACCTGACAAATTGAAATACCTTGGCAAAAAATATTAACCATTTTAAAATGTGTGGTGTCATGTGCAATACAGAGGTTCTTATATTCAAGGTCAAGGTTATACATAGAGGTTAATGTCATTGGGTTTAATATAAGCTATACACATAAACAGAATGCAGGCTTATTTCCCGTCAATTTTTTGTAAATGACTGTAAATTGTTATTAACTTTGAATGATTATTTCTTTAAATGTAAATGTACTTTTTTCTATAATAGATCCTATATTTATGCACAATTTTTATAAAATATTTTTAATAATTTGTTGTTCATATATTATGAAAGTTTCAAGCTGCAAGAAATGTTTTATGTTTAAATGGCCATTATCTGGGTCAGTATTTGTGTTTCAGCTTTTCAGTATTAACCCATTACCTGCTGGGTTTCTTCATTAGATTTGTCCATTTTCCTTTTTTGGGGAACTGTCCATTATTGATTTTGGGGGTGTCAAGATTACTAAGTAAAGTCAGTCAACAGTGTTGAGTCTGGTTAAACTGCACAGATGTGGAGACTGGCCAGGTTCTGTTCTGGATCCAAGGTTATAAAGAAATTTCTAAGCTCAAACTCAGATCTCAGGTATTTGATTGGTCAGAAACTGCCACAGAATGTACACTGACCAATGAAAATCCTGAGATTTGACGGGGGTTGGATGGGCTTTAGGTCTGGTAACAATGGCTGAATTGTGCTCTGGTAAATTCAGTGTTGCTAACTGCCGTGTTCTGGAGTGAAAACTACCAACACCACCAAGGCTAATAACTCTTAGGACCAGCAGGGTTAAGGGTTATATATAAGTATTTCAGTTGCAGCTCTAATTAGCAGCATGTTGTCATAGTGATGTGATAAAAATATAGTTTAAACCTACACTTAAAATCACATGTAAACATAGGCAACCTGCCTTATCAGATAATTGTCTTTAATGATTTGTAATACAGTTGGACCTGTGATCAGTGGTCATATGTCTTCAAATAAATTAAACAAATATAGTTAAACTAATCGATAATGGGTGTTTCTTTTTGTTGAAGTATAATATTGTTATATATACATGTAATTTTACTTAAAAAAAACAAAAACAATTATGATAATTGGAAATTTGTGTAAACAAGCAGAACTTTATTTGAATTTCCTCATGTCCACTCCACTCCCCTCCCACTCACCATACCTTTCATAGCTCTATGTTTACCTCATGCCAACTTTATACCAAGAGTAATGGTTTCCTTTGCAAACATTTTATGAATTGTATGAAATACAAACTTCACATGAAGTTACACAACTGTTAACATGCTTAGGAAAGTAGGAAAGTAGCTTTGGAAAGAATAATGTCCTGCTAGATTTTCTTCTTCTGATAATGACTGACAGAATGATCTGCCTCTCTAGCAACTGAAATGATGAACTTAACCCACTGAGGTTTTTTGATATGACGAGACTGATCATATTTTTTCCAGATAAATGTACCATTTGATGTAGGTTTAGACCACTAATCTTTGTGCAAAATTTCAGATAATTCGCGCACTTCGTTTTTCCAGAATAATTATTCAAATTGTAAAAAAATGACCCAAAGTGAAAAGAGTTTTAACGCTTTTCACTCAAATCGGGCTAAGAAAAGCATAAAAATACAATTTTTAATTTATTTCAAAGTATATTTCTTAACTATCTTTGCATATGATATTTTTTTGTTTAAAGTGCCCAAGCTCATTTATGTAAGAAATTCAAATGTTAGGTTTTTAGGCTTTTAAACCTCAGTGGAGTCCATTTAACCTTTGTGTACTGGAATTTGCCTTCATTTGAAAATTTGGAACAGCCTAATCAAAGTTTAAGGGATGCCAATAACAAAATATAAAATTGAACTACCAACACAGACAGACAAAGATAAATCATATTTGGTTCCTGGTACAAAAAGTAGCTTAAAGGCTAGCAGGAATAAAAATTTGCCTTTACAACTAATATAGAGCCATGTCACCCTACACACCCAGCATGTTCTCTTACCAGGCTCAATACTAATTACCTGCTCAAATTCAGTATTTTACCGAAATCCCTTAAACAACCGATTGACTGTTCCAAATTCATAAGCAGGACAAGTCCATTTCACAAGTTTATCATTGTAAAAGGTTAATTATAACTAACAGAATATTATTATACAGATTCTGACTGCATGAGGTGTCATTATTAACAACAAAACAGCTGGATTTTTAATTAGCAAATACTAATAACATATTTAATGTACATGATGTGTAGTATGTTTTATTTACCATGGTGATATATACTTGGATTTATTTATATTATAGAGAATTGTTACCGAGCGTGATTCTTTACGGGAAGTGACGGAGGAACTGAAATGTACGCAGGCTGTGAATGTAGGTGCGGGGGCCGGCGATGATCTCTCAGCCACGTCACAAATGGAGATGTTGTCATTACCACCAGAAATCAAGTAAATCTTACAATTAAAGTGCTTTAACAATTTCATTTTATATTGATCAATGAATTGTCAGTAAGATATAAAAAAAATATCTGTCACTGTGTTTTCTTCATAATGATTAAGTGTTTTGTAACTAAAAGCAAAAGGAATATTTGAAATTTTCACTGCCACTAACAATAATGTATTAGAGATTTAACAACTTTACAATGAAATATTTGAAATTTTACCACCATTAAGAAGAAATATTAGAAATTTAACCACCATTTACAACTAAATTTATGAGATTTACCATGATTTTTAAGCATATACTTAATACGGTTCTTTAAAGTGTAAAGAATATGTTTAAATTCTAATCTTAATATCTATTATAATTCTTTTAAAAAGCTTTCATTAAAGAAAGGAGAAATATTATTGCGGGAAAAATCATAGTTAAGTTTTGTGACTTTTACTAATGTCTTGCCTATATTGTTCTGCAGAGAAAAAATTTTAAGATTGGAGCATGAAAACAAAATGTTGAAGTTGAAGAGTTCTGGTGACAATGATGAGCAGTCCCAGGTTATACAGACCATGTTAGATGATGCTAACAGTAGAAAAAATGAACTTGAAACTGAGATTAGGTAGGTTTTGGTGACTTTTGACCATATTAGATTATGCTAAGAGTAGAAAAAATGAACCCAAATAACATAAATAATGTAAAGACATAATCAGTTTGTACAGAAAAGAAATAGAATTCGGTTCTTACTTGATTCTGGAAGACTAAAAGCAAAGTAAGTAAAAGCTTATTTTATTTATACTGGCTTCTTTCTTTTGTAAATCTACATACAAATGTGTAATGTATTCCAGCAGTCCAGTATGTCATATAAGTTGTATAAACTGTTATATAGTCATCTTAGTGCAGTAATGGGTTAATTCCTATATGGCACTTATTTGTTTCTGCACTGTGACGACATGAACAATACAAAATATCATCTTATTAAAAATACAAAACACAAAACCACTGACTAAACTCTAAGTGCTTTCTCTAGGTAGCTAAGTTGGCAATATTAATGCTAGAATTTGATCATATGATATAGATTAGCTAACCAAAAGACAATGGAGTTGGAGGCCCAGATCGAAGATTTACAAGAAATGGCAAAGTCCACGGTATCAAACACGGAAATGATTGATCTTAGAAAAAAATTGGACGAACAGGTTCTGCTTACTCAGCAAAAAGACAAACTTATTCAAAAGGAGCGTGATAGTATATTAGAAGTGCAAAAAGAGTTGACTGCTCAAAGTGAAGAAGTTGAAAAGTTACGTGATAAAATTGAAAAGAAAGAAGAAGAGAAAAGAGTCATGGAGGAAAGATATAAGAAATATTTTGATAAAGCTAGATCTGTAAGTATTAATCCTTTTTTATATGCCCGAAAGGGCATATTATGTTACCCCCTTGCCTCTGTCCGTCTGTTAGCAATTTGGTTTCCGGAGCATAACTAAGATTCCATTTGGCCCACAATATTCAAACTTCATAGGATGATTGTCCATATTGGGTAAAAGACCCCTATTGATTTTGGGGTCAAAAAGTCAAAGTCACTATTACCTTAAAACTGAAAACAGTTTTCGAAAACAGTTTCCGGAGCATAACTTAAGTTCTATTTGACCCACAATATTCAAACTTCATAGGATGACTGTCCATATTGGATTAAAGACTCCTATTGATTTTGGGGTCAAAAGGTCAAAGGTCAAGGTCACTATTATCTTAATACTGAAAACAGTTTCCGGAGCATTACTTAAGATCTATTTGGCCCACAATATTCAAACTTCAAAGGATGATTGTCCATATTGGGTAGAAGACCCCTATTGATTTTGGGGTCAAAGGTCAAGGTCACTATTACCTTAAAACTGTAAACAGTTTCCGGAACATAACTCATGTTCCATGTGGCCCACACTATTCAAACTTCATAGGATGATTGTCCATATTGGGTAGAAGACCCCTATTGATTTTGGGGTCACAAGGTGAAAGGTCAAGGTCACTATACTGAAAACAGTTTCCGGAGCATAACTTAAGTTCCATTTGGCCCACAATATTCAAACTTCATAGGATGATTGTCCATATTTGGTTAACAACCCCTATTTATTTTGGGGTCAAAAGATCAAAGGTCAAGGTCACTATTACCTTAAAACTGAAAACAGTTTCGTATACTATGCTCATCTTTGGGTAAAATATTTTTATCTCAGAAATGTATTGAAATCCATGATATTCATACAGAATATGTTTTATTCGAATAAAATAATGAATAAACTATGTATTGGAAGCTGCATTCTTTATTACGGGTCAAGTAAAGTTGGTCTTTTCTTTAAAAAACTGCCAGTTTTTTTAATGACACTATATATTCATATTGTGACTACCTGTAGCTTGTAGAGTTCAAAACATAACATATCTACTTAAAATTAAGTCAAAACATGTTTATTTTATACATACAAAGATACTGTGTAGCATTTATCAATATTTTTAAAAATCAAATTTGAGCATAGTATATCTTTAAGTTCTATTTAACCCACAATATTCAAACTTCATAGGATATTTGTCCATATTGGGTAGAAGACTCCTTTTGATTTTGGGGTCAAAAGGTCAAAGGTCAAGGTCACTATTACCTTAATACTGAGTTCCATTTGGCCCACAATATTCAAACTTCATAGGATGATTGTCCATATTGGGTAGAAGACCCCTATTGATTTTGGGGTCAAAAGGTCAAGGTCACTATTACCTTAAAACTGAAAACAGTTTCCGGTGCATTACTTAAGTTCTATTTAACCCACAATATCCAAACTTCTTAGGATGATTGTCTTTCTTGTGAGGAAGACTCCTATTGAGTTTGGGGTCAAAATGTCAAAGGTCAATGTCAAGTTCCATTTGGCCCACAATATTCAAACTTCATAGGATGATTGTCCATATTGGGTAAAAGACCCCTATTGATTTTGGGGTCAAAAAGTCAAAGTCACTATTACCTTAAAACTGAAAACAGTTTTCGAAAACAGTTTCCGGAGCATAACTTAAGTTCTATTTGACCCACAATATTCAAACTTCATAGGATGACTGTCCATATTAGATTAAAGACTCCTATTGATTTTGGGGTCAAAAGGTCAAAGGTCAAGGTCACTATTATCTTAATACTGAAAACAGTTTCCGGAGCATTACTTAAGATCTATTTGGCCCACAATATTCAAACTTCATAGGATGATTGTCCATATTGGGTAGAAGACCCCTATTGATTTTGGGGTCAAAGGTCAAGGTCACTATTACCTTAAAACTGTAAACAGTTTCCGGAACATAACTCATGTTCCATGTGGCCCACACTATTCAAACTTCATAGGATGATTGTCCATATTGGGTAGAAGACCCCTATTGATTTTGGGGTCACAAGGTGAAAGGTCAAGGTCACTATACTGAAAACAGTTTCCGGAGCATAACTTAAGTTCCATTTGGCCCACAATATTCAAACTTCATAGGATGATTGTCCATATTTGGTTAACAACCCCTATTTATTTTGGGGTCAAAAGATCAAAGGTCAAGGTCACTATTATCTTAAAACTGAAAACAGTTTCGTATACTATGCTCATCTTTGGGTAAATATTTTTATCTCAGAAATGTATTGAAATCCATGATATTCATACAGAATATGTTTTATTCGAATAAAATAATGAATAAACTATGTATTGGAAGCTGCATTCTTTATTACGGGTCAAGTAAAGTTGGTCTTTTCTTTAAAAAACTGCCAGTTTTTTTAATGACACTATATATTCATATTGTGACTACCTGTAGCTTGTAGAGTTCAAAACATAACATATCTACTTAAAATTAAGTCAAAACATGTTTATTTTATACATACAAAGATACTGTGTAGCATTTATCAATATTTTTAAAAATCAAATTTGAGCATAGTATATCTTTAAGTTCTATTTAACCCACAATATTCAAACTTCATAGGATATTTGTCCATATTGGGTAGAAGACTCCTTTTGATTTTGGGGTCAAAAGGTCAAAGGTCAAGGTCACTATTACCTTAATACTGAGTTCCATTTGGCCCACAATATTCAAACTTCATAGGATGATTGTCCATATTGGGTAGAAGACCCCTATTGATTTTGGGGTCAAAAGGTCAAGGTCACTATTACCTTAAAACTGAAAACAGTTTCCGGTGCATTACTTAAGTTCTATTTAACCCACAATATCCAAACTTCTTAGGATGATTGTCTTTCTTGTGAGGAAGACTCCTATTGAGTTTGGGGTCAAAATGTCAAAGGTCAATGTCAAGTTCCATTTGGCCCACAATATTCAAACTTCATACTATGAAGTTCATAGGATGATTATGCATATTGGGTAGAAGACCCCTATAGATTTTGGGGCCAAGGTCAAGGTCACTATAACCTTAAAACTGAAAACAGTTTCCAGAGCAGAACTATAGTTCCATTTGGCCCACAATATTCAAACTTCATAGGATGATTGAACATATTGGGTAGAAGACCCTTATTGATTTTGAGGTCATAAGGTCAAAGGTCAAGGTCACTATTATCTTAATACTGAAAACAGTTTCCGGAGCATAACTTAAGTTCCATGTGGCCCACAATATTTTAAACTTCATAGGATGATTGTCCATATTTGGTAAACAATCCCTATTGATTTTTGGGTCACTAGGTCAAAGGTCAAGGTCACAATTACTTAAAACCAAAAACAGTTTCTGGAACATAACTCAAGTTCCATTTGGCCCACAATATTCAAACTTCATAGGATGATTGTGCATATTGGGTAGAAGACTGCTATAGATTTTGGGGTCACAAGGTCAAAGGTCAAGATCACTATTTCCTTAAAACTGAAAACAGTTTCCGGAGCAGAACTAAAGTTCCATTTGGCCCACAATATTCAAAATTCTTAGGATGATTGTCAATATTAGGTTAAAGACCCCTATTGATTTTGGGGTCACAAGGTCAAAGGTCAAGGTCACTATTACCTTAATACTGAGTTCCATTTGGCCCACAATATTCAAACTTCATAGGATGATTGTCCATATTGGGTAGAAGACCCCTATTGATTTTGGGGTCAAAAGGTCAAGGTCACTATTACCTTAAAACTGAAAACAGTTTCCGGTGCATAACTTAAGTTCTATTTAACCCACAATATCCAAACTTCTTAGGATGATTGTCTTTCTTGTGACGAAGACTCCTATTGAGTTTGGGGTCAAAAGGTCAAAGGTCAATGTCAAGTTCCATTTGGCCCACAATATTCAAACTTCATACTATGAAGTTCATAGGATGAAGATGCATATTGGGTAGAAGACCCCTATAGATTTTGGGGCCAAGGTCAAGGTCACTATTACCTTAAAACTGAAAACAGTTTCCAGAGCAGAACTATAGTTCCGTTTGGCCCACAATATTCAAACTTCATAGGATGATTGAACATATTGGGTAGAAGACCCTTATTGATTTTGAGGTCATAAGGTCAAAGGTCAAGGTCACTATTATCTTAATACTGAAAACAGTTTCCGGAGCATAACTTAAGTTCCATGTGGCCCACAATATTTTAAACTTCATAGGATGATTGTCCATATTTGGTAAACAACCCCTATTGATTTTTGGGTCACTAGGTCAAAGGTCAAGGTCACAATTACTTAAAACCTAAAACAGTTTCTGGAACATAACTCAAGTTCCATTTGGCCCACAATATTCAAACTTCATAGGATGATTGTGCATATTGGGTAGAAGACTGCTATTGATTTTGGGGTCACAAGGTCAAAGGTCAAGATCACTATTACCTTAAAACTGAAAACAGTTTCCGGAGCAGAACTAAAGTTCCATTTGGCCTACAATATTCAAACTTCTTAGGATGATTGTCCATATTAGGTTAAAGACCCCTATTGATTTTGGGGTCACAAGGTCAAAGGTCAAGGTCACTATAACCTTAAAACTGAAAACAGTTTCCGTTCAATAACTTAAGTATTAATCAACCTACAGCTGTAAAATTTTATAGGATGAACAGCTAATTCCCATGTCTTAAAAATGCTTCATCCTTACTTAAAAAAAAAACACTTTTGGGCATATAATGCTCCGCCTAGCGGTGCTCTTTTTCAACTTGTCTGTTTTGAAGATAAAGTCAAGCTTTTATGATCCCTGCGTCATCTTTGTGCGTGCTGTCCTTGTCTTGGTGCAAAAACTTTAATTTAACTACATGTAATTACCCAAACAATTTTATAGGTATCAATATGAAACTTGGAATTCCTGCTTATCATGACAAGGTGCAGTTATAAAACAAGAGGCATTATTCTGAAAGATATAATTTATAATTTATGCCCCATTTTAACTTAGAATTTTTGTCAAAATTAGTTATTGATACTCTTTGCCTGTTAACTCTGCATGCGGTACTGTTGTATTAAATCTTAATCTGCTGAATTTCTGAGGGAAGTCTCTTGCTATAAGGCAACATTAAAAAGTAAGCTCAAAGTCCAATCAAGAAATAAAATGTTCAACATATTTGTTTATTGCTTTTTCAATTAGGTGATAAATTCATTGGAAGCCAAGTCTAAATCAGGAAACAATTACCACGATGTTCAAGCCTTAAAGCAACAGATACAAGAAAAAGACAAGCTTATAGAGCAACTTCAGGTGAATAATTGTTTCCTTTTAATCTTTAGAATGAATTATGTATCAGAAGAAGTAGAATTCTATAAGACTCAAGTTTTCCATTATGTAAAAATATTTTGTTTGTTGATTTCTTATACTTTCTTATAGACTTACTTGTGTACATAGACTTACTAGTGTAAGAAAACAATAATCTTTTATGCATATTTATCTTTGGTGTGATGGAATTGAAAAAGATTGTCTTTTGCCACTAGTACCAGGGCATAATTACCCAATCACCAGGGTCTGATATAAGGCCCAATTCACAGTCTACATAGCCTAATTTCCAAAGAAAAAGATCCCAACAGCAGCCAAAATTTGACACTGATTCAACTTCTTAGAAATATTGAACTGATTTGACTTGTTTCTTAAAAGAAAAGACAGCTTTTATGATCATACTCATGTTAAAGACCATACATGTCATGTGTAAGGTAATTCTAAGGGAAAGTTCCTAAATTACCCGTTTTTTTATGTGTTTTTTTTTCTAATTTATGCCAAGGGCCTTTTCCCAAAATATCTGGAAAAGGTATATATAGTATAGCAAAAGGCCAGACTGCATAATAATAGCTAATTTTTTTTCATTTTAGTATAATAGTCCCTTCAGTTTGAATGGACCATACCAAAATGAAAGCAGGGCAAATCGATTATCGAAATTGATCGGGTTAAAGGTTAATTCTCTATTTGTTGTTACAGAAAGATCAGGAGAAAAGTAAAAACACATTTGAACAAGAAGAGAAGATGATGGTATCTGCCTGGTATAATCTGGTAAGTAAATCTTTGATTGAATCAGAGAATCCGCTTAGTAAAAATGTTTTTTTCCATCTTTTATCTGGAAAAGGGCCACATATTTCACCCATTGTAAGGAAAAGTGCCATGTTTTTCATCCTTTGTAAGGAAAATGCCCATTAATTATAATACAATATATATAAATTTAATGATTTTTAACACAGAACAACAATAATGTAGATGTTTCTCTGGGAAGGACTGTTATTATAATTGTGTCAAAGGGAGAGCATTCTTGTGGTTTTATTTGAACCAGTTTAAAATAATAATTAAAGTTTGCAATCTTCAATAAATTCTGTATATTTTATTTATACATGTATTAAACCCTTTGGAAGGAATATCTCATATCTAACAATGAGTTAAATTTTGTCATTTTAGGATGACAGTTTGATGCAGGTTAATTAAAGTTTTATTTTAAGAACACAGTTGCTTGCTAGAGGAAAGGAAAATGCTTTTTGTCTTCTTAATTCAGGACTTTTTATGGGTTTTTTTTCCGGTCAATTTATGTTGTTATTATAGAATTTTTATCAGCAACAGAAAGTTCTTTTATTTGTCTAAGGGGCAAGTTTGTTGACTTCAAACCACATGCCTATCAACGCTGTGAGTTTGAATCATGTTTGGCACTTAGGATATCATCATGTTAGGAAGCTATCAAGTGAGCTTATGTAGTGTTAGTGGTTGTACTTAAGTCCCAGCTTGGCCTAAAAAATATGCACTAAGGGTCACCTGAGGTCTTCCTCCACCAGTAAAGCTGGAAAGTCGCCATGACCTCTTCTGTGTTAGTTTGACGTAAAACTCAACCAAAAATAAAATATATATATTCATGATTTATATCATAAGTTATATTATATTCTATTTTGATGATTATATATCTTTATTACTGTAAACTTTATGTGTTATTTTAGGAAACTTATAGTTTCTTTGGTACATTGATAATTAGTAGTGATTAGAGTAGTGATATTTTCAGGCTCTCCAGGGTTCCCAGTGTTTTCTAAAATGCTTCTCACATTCATAGTTTTTGTGATAATGTCCAATTTTGTGAGATTATATATCATTTTATGAATCATTTATGTATTAAACAATTTACGGATAAGTTGGCGGTTCCATTCAGGTGCCTGTATGTGCCTGAAATAATTCACTGAAGGGCACCTGAGGTTTTCCTTTATCAATAAAGCTGGAAAGTCGCCATATGACCTATACAGAACTGTGTTGGTGCAACCATACAAAAAAAGAAAGATAAAAAAAGTAAAATAAAAAGATTAAAAGAAATAATGAGAATTTTAATGGTATGCATATTTTATAATTGCAGGGTATTCAGCTTCATCGTCAGGCAGCCATTGACAGACTGGAGAACTCACAACCAGGTCAAGCATTTCTATCACGACAGCGTCAGGCGCATTTACGAGGGCAGCCGCGTATACCAAACTCCCATAATAACCCATCAAGGTGATTCATAGATATACATGTTATAAATATAAATATATATGATTTTCCAAAATATTGTGATACATTTTCATATGTATTGTACCAGTATACCTTTATTTTGATACTCCTCTTTTGATATTATGATTTTTATTTTCTTAAACTTTAGCAGGTGTATGATTTTATATGATTAAGGTATTTTTTTTAGAATTTATAAAATATATAAGTTATACAATTTTAGTAAATGAAAGTTACTTAAAAGTCTTTATGATTCTAATGTATTTCTTTAAAGTTTGGATAAGTTACAAGGTTTACCAAAAATTTATCTATCAGTTAGTTAATTATTTAGCATCTAGAACTGTTGGGGTTTTATTTCTAATGTTAGGTTGTTTTTATCTGTGTCCAACAATTTTCTAATAACAGTTGATAAAAATAAGATTAATATTTTTCTGAACATAAGAATTTAAAGCACATTTTTTATTTTAATTTTTTTTGTACTGGCATTATTATTATTATAATTTTTTTTATTTTTTTATGTGTACCAGTAGTTTAATTGTTTTCTGTAAATATTCAATCATCCTGAAGGCATATATTAAAGGTAACTTTTTGTTAACAATGAACAATTTGTAATGGTTTTTTTTTCCTTTTAGTTTTATTGAGTTCTTTATTCATTTATTTTAACCACAACTTTTTTTTATTCACTTGTAAATAGATTTCCCCCTTAAGCCCAAGGGAACACTTTCATTTTATCCTCGTGTTTTATAGAAAGAACAAATGTTGCAAAGCTTTTACTTAGTCAATGGCTATTAAACTTATTTAAAATTAAGTACCAGTCTAAAAACCTTAAATTTGATTGGTTGGTTCTAAAAATAGATTTAGAACTGTCCAATGGCAAAGTTTCTCTGTTAGACTGGTCCTCAGATTTATTTTAATTATCTTCTACCATAGCATTTGTGCAATAAGGAATAAGCCTCAGTACTACTGCATGCTGTCTCTTTTAAAGGCATTGTCAGAAAGCGAGTCTGGAAGAGCTAAAGGAGTACCATCATATTTATTGAAATTTCAGTGAATTTAAATATTTCATACAGTTTATTGAATCAGAATGTTTTAACTTCTTTCTTTTGGAATGGTTATAGCCTTTTGCAAGAATGAGTGTGAATATAACACCCTTGTATAGTTTGCCAACACCCTTGTATAGTTTGCCTGTTTAATTAAATGTGGATTATAGTATATTGGTTACTGTCATTATATGTGTAACTTGCCGGGCATACAGTACTGCATCTGCTTCAATAGCCTTTCTCCTCTTGTCTGCAAGCACAAACTGCTCTATTTTACCATTCCATCATGGAAATTTCTGTTTTCTACATGTCGATTCTAGATTAAAATAAAATCATAGTAACCTTCTTCAATTAAAACATACTATCTTATTGAGATGGACTTAAAAAAGAATTATTCTCTTTATTTTTTCTCAAACAATTATTTGTGCTTGTAGGCTAGTCTTGATTAAATGTGAAATCATACAGAACATGTTCTCACTGTATTTACCAATCTTTTACTAAAAATGCATTTTCTCATTCATAATTCTAGTCTTTGGAGATGCAGCTTGAAACCTAACAACAAAAATTTAAAATAAAGAAATATTTATTTTCATGTAACTGGATTCTTTACAAGTCCAAAGCATTTGACCAAGTAGATTATTATATGATAAGATACGGATATGGTTTAAAATGATTTCACAATTGTCTGTGTGTATAACCAGTGTAATATGCTTGCTGAGTGTATGATTTATAGCATGGATTATTTATATAAATACTTTGTTGATCTACAGGACCTTTAATTTCGACCCCAAAATATCTAATATCCGTCATTGAGACTCAAATGTAGAAGGAATCATCTCTTATAAATCTTTTAAAAAAATTCTTTTTTTTTCCAGTAGTAAATAAATAATCCATGCTGTAAAGTCACTTTTGGTGTGTGTGACCTTTATTTTCCCAGTGATCTTGACCTGACCTCAACTTCCTGTCTGTCAGCGAATCAGAATAGTTCAATTGTTGATGGGTGCTTTACCTCCCTGTTTGACTGTTTACTCATGAAGCTTAGAGACGAAGTCCTTTCCAAAGAGGTTTTGGACACTTTAGAAGATATAAGACCAGCAGTTGTTCATTCTCAACTCCTTTCTGGGCTTCTTGGAGAAAACAATGAAGAATTAGGCCTTACAGAAGAATCTGAAGATTTTGCTGAAGTCCCTGATACTCCAGAAGTTGATAAAAAGTCATACAAAAAGTTGGACAGGTCACGTGTTCCATTGCTTTCGCACTCTCTTAGTAGTCTAGTAACTCCTCTAAAATCTGTTGGTAATGACACTATTGATGATATCAGTAATAAGCAACATGCCTCAATAAATGAAACTGACATTTATATGAAGCAATCAGACAACTTTGGGGAAATGGAATCTGAAGTTTTTCTAGATGTAAATGAAGCAGTAAACAATGATACAGAAACTGATGAAATTGTTGGGAATCAAACTGCTGTAGACTCCAGAGCTGACAGTAAAGATTCAATACCTGACACCAAAGAAAATGGTACAACACTTTTTAACACAATTGGTACTTTTAACAAAGTGAACATTAAGGAAACAGACAATGAAAAGGAATTGGGCAATGAAGATGTTGCCAGTGTCAGTAATGCTTCTTTTGCGCAAAATAGTTTCTTTGAACAGCTGGAAAAGTTTGAAGCTGAAGATGGGGAATATTTTGACATGGATAAACATTATACACTTACTAAAGACGTTCAAAATGCAGATGCAGTTCTTGGAAATGCTGGTGAATTAGAAAATATTACTTATTCCCTTGGTGACAAGTCTGAAGATATGGCTTATGCATTGAGATCACCAACCAGTGTTGGTATTGGCCCTCTAGGTAAAGTGGAGCAGTTTACACCTCTAAGAAATAAACCTGAAAATGTTCCAATACATCTTCAGTCACCATTTGTAAAGAAAATCCCAACAGATAGGGTAACTAAACGAAAATCAAGAAGGAAGCGAAAAATAGATACTAAAGATTTTGAAGAAGAGAATATGGAATCAAAACATATGTTTACTGGTTTTAAATCTGAAGAGTTCTTTGATTTGAATAGCAGCCCTGAAGTATTGTAAAAGACTAGCAAAGGCATTTTGGACTTTTTTTTTCTAAAACCTTGTTTTGTTATAAATGTTGTTTTAGTGTTAATTAAGCCGTGTTTTGAAGGTTTCGATTTTCAATAAGTTCATACAATTACATCTTTATTTAACAACTTGACAAAAGCCTAAAGACCAACAGTATCTTAAGTGTAGAGCTATGCTTCAATCAATGTAAGCAAAGATAATATTTGAATGACATGACAATTGTAAGTTTTACAATATATCTAATATCTATCTATTATCCACAGAACTGCTACTGTATAATATTATAAATCTATTCTATGTATTTTATCTAACTTTATATAATATGTAACCGTTTCGCTAGCAATTATTTCTTGTAAAATAGCTTCATGTAATGCTTCTAATGCTCTTAAATTACTCTTAACTTTTCTTCCATTTGCTTTCAGTGATTTTCTAGATTACTAACATTGGAGTTGGCTTTTTCTAACATCTGCTGAGTACACCTTACACACAGTGATGTTTCTTACATCTGCATGGTACTAGATGCACAGAGTGATATTATTAAGAACTAACTACTAGAATATGTTTGTACTGATCTTTATATAGGTTTGGATAATGATGTGCTAAAGTTTAAACAAATTGATGCTAAAATAATGTGCTACATATGTGTTTTCCAAACTGATGCATTTATTGTAGTTATAAAATGTAAGCTTGTAATTGTACTGGGAACTGGAGCTTGATAGTGAATGAGGACCTGTAGATGTAAAGGACAAAGGTTTTGAATTTGATTTCTAGGCTGGGTAAGGTTTGCCATCTTGGGACGAGGATATTTCAAGGGAATTTAATAAGAAAAATCAAACCAGTATCTTGACAATTAATCATTTTATTCATTGATCCATGTGACTAGGTGACTCCAGGGGGGGAAGTAATTTGAATGGAAAATACTCATATGGGGAAGTGACTCATGTGAGGAAGTGACTTTTGTTGGGAAATTGACAATGGTACTGAAAGATTGAGGTTAGAACTGAAATATTAGACATGGAAATAATTGTTTGTGGTAAATACAGGTACACGATATTTTGTGTTGTTAATATACTTAACTAAAAAAAACATCTCTTCATTGATTAAGGAGAATTTCATTCTCTCACATATAATTTTTCATCTCTCAGCATGTTACATTTTGATTGATGATTTTAACCTGCATTTATAAAGCATGGGAAAGCACAGTTAAATCTTGTTTATAGCTATAGCATTAATTCACTCAGAGGATATTCTGTATCCTAATCTAAATTTTATGTTCACTGCCATTGTAAGGGATGAATTATATTTTTGTCTCGCATAATTTATGTATATTTAATGAAAAGGAAGGTTTTTTTTTTTCTTGAAACCATTTTTGTATTTTTCAGAGTTATGTTAATAATGTTTTTTTGTTGGTTTTTTGTTGTTGTTTTTTTACAAAATCACCAAGAAAATTGTGCCCTGCAGTATTTGTCCTGTAAATTGAATAGTGAAGATTTTAAATAATTTAGACTAGTTTACTATTTTCTATACTGAAAAGCCTGTTGCACTTGATTGAAAGTCTAGGCTAATCTTTGTTGAATCTTTGTTGTAAAATAGTCAAAATACACCAAACATTCACCAGACTGTAGATTTCTAATTATAGAGTGAACAATTTAGTTTTTACATCATATTATTTTTTGGGAGGCGGTGGGGGAGTCCTTTTTCTAAATGCTACAGAAGAATTTAACATATAATCAAGTATAGTGTAGGTTTTACGTAGCCGACTTCTTCAACTTTAGTTTCATTTTATCAGAAAAAGCACATTGTTTAAAAGAATCATTCTGTTTCCTGTAGATTTATGTGAATTAGGTATTTTTCTATACATTTCAAGCCATATTGCACACTTTATATGTGGTTTTATTGTTAGCAATTTTATCACAGACAAATATTGTATATGATTATCATAGATTATGTTATCTTCATGAATGATGTAAATTTTCAGTAAATCATGCTTGCAGTGTTCATGTAAGAAGATATTGCCACAACTGATTGATTGATTGATTGATTGATTGATTGATTGATTGATTGATAATGTATTATTGTATATTATATCATCGTAAAATCAAAATGAGAATTTAATGTGCAATTGTCAAAATATTTTCAGCAAGTTATGAATTTTGTGTGTATGAATATGTGATATAAAAATGTGAGTCAGGAATAATGTCTTTGTTATGAACCATAATGTTGAAAATTGACCACTTTGAGGTGAAATTTATATGATAAAATTTCAACTTTTTTTCTTTTTTATAAGACATAGTCTAGTTTATACAGTATCAAAACCAGCTAAAATGTTACACTTCTTACTATAAAACTATAAAAATATATTGACTTCAAAATTTGAAATAATATGGGAGAGTATTGCACCTTTGTGATATTTTTCAACTATTTTCTCCTATTTTAGACTATACTGAAACATATTGCTATGTAACACTGACATAACCAGAAAAATCATTGATGGAAAAATAATGATAATAAAAGATAGAATACATGTTCACTTAATGTTAAATTTGAAATAAAATGGGGTAGTATTATTGCACCTTTTGAAAGATTTTATGAATATTTTATGATTATTTCAATGTTTATTTTGCATTCAAAATTTGTCATTTCGTTGATTTCAGATATGTGTTGATTTATGTGTGCTTTACATTAAATACATGTACTTCTTTATAATACAGGGTGTTTTGTATAAGTTCAAATTTTCTTCCTTCAAATCTATGGTGATATTTTCTTTAAATATTTGTTTAAAATTTATATTTTCCCCATTTTAGTTTATGTATAAGAGATCTTAATAAGTGCACAAATTTATCATGTGTCACGTGGTAGGTGTTTGATTGATTGATTGATTGGTTGATTGATTTATTGATTGAAAAATTTACAAAACACAGTGAACATTGTATAGCCTGGTCATACCACATTGACATACAGAATGTCCTGGCTCTATACTGGTGGCAGGCAAGGGTTAATAACTTTCAGTTCAGATAAAAGGTTAAAATATTTGCCAAGTTAGAAGGTACCAAGTGCCACAACCATGTTTTCCTACTATCAC
This sequence comes from Ruditapes philippinarum, assembly GCF_026571515.1. Lineage (NCBI taxonomy): Eukaryota > Metazoa > Mollusca > Bivalvia > Venerida > Veneridae > Ruditapes > Ruditapes philippinarum. The sequence goes on along the minus strand of NW_026862840.1, from coordinate 22,640 downwards.
ATCAGTACAGGTCAGTTCCCGAAAATAGACTTGAGAGTGGTTCAAAAAAAGTTCTCGAAGCTTTCAAAACAATCAAGCTAAAATAGTTCCGTTTAATAAATTAATAAGCAATGGGTGTTTATTCACTGATGGAATTGTGTTAAAATGATGAGATTTTATAAAATTGTTTTTAGTGTTTTATACACAAGGACATGGTTTAAAATGGTTGTTTATTCATGAATTCATATAAGTATATTTACCAGATTTTCACCAAGCTTTCAATGTCAAAGATATTTTTGTTTTTTAAATGAGAAATTTTTAATGCTCATTTTAAGTGTTAAGCTGGGGGGGGTGAAATTGTAAAACTTTGTATGTTATTTTTCTTCATTTCTTTTAAATTTGCAACAATTTTGCATTAGGTCCTTGAACGTATGTGTAATTTTTTTTTCCAATTTACATTTTCGTGATTTTTTTATATGCATTATAAAACATTCATTTATTGTTGAGTGAAGAAAAGAGATTCTGTCATTTATGTGTAGTTTATTTTTTCTTTTGCTAGATAAATTAGTAAATTGATGTTACATACTTGCCATATTGGTCATGGAAATTGTGTTATTTATTATTTCAAATTTTATCATGAATGGATATATACCAGAGATTGTGGCAGAGAAAGTTTGTTATTCATATTAAGCATATTATAAATGAAAAAAAATGCCCCAAATTTCGATGACATTTTGTATAATAAAAGATGTTAAAATTTCTAATAAAATGTTTCTCGTTATTTAATTAACTTTTTGGACCTATTTTGATCCCAATCCCCCAACCCCTGATCCGGTGCATATTTGTTATAGCCCTAGCTGTGTCTGTCACTCTACAGACATTTGAAACTCACCTTAAACCTGCTGTTTCTTGTTGTTGATTTTTTGTTTTTGTTTTTTTTCCTTCATTCCAATGATTTTATTGATGATTTTGCGTTATCGTAAACAATAAACAGGTTAGTTTTGATTTCAGCAAGTGATTGAGCAAGAAAGGTTGTTTTTTTATCGTACAAAAAGATTGACATAAAATAATCATTGTTTTTCAATAATTCCCTCGTTTACACTGTATTTATGGAGCCGTTTTTACTTGAAATCCTGATATAATAAACTTGTTGTAATACCTTTGTAATATCAATACAGATTTGGTTCGATTTTCCGCTCCACTTATACCTGGGCTTAGCAAATCCTAGTAAAAGACAATTAATAGAATACTAAGGGCGCTATAGCTGACAAGTATGGTAAATGAAAATCACCATAAACCAATTGCTGTTTCTAGTTTGTTTTTTCTTCATTTCCAATGATTTTGTTGATGAATTTTTGTTATCATAAACAATAAACAGGTCAGTTTTGATTTCAGCAAGTGATTGAGCAAGAAAGGTTTTTTTTATCGTACAATAAGATTGACATGAAATCATTGTATTTCAATAATTCCCTCGTTTACACTGATTTATGGCCGTTTTTACTTGAAATCTGATATAATAAACGTTGTTGTAATACCTTTGTAGATCAATACAGATTTTGTTCGATTTTCCTCCACTTATACCGGGCTTACAATCGTAGTAAAACTATAGAACAACAAGCGCTAAATAGCTGATCAATATTGCCAAACAGTTGACTTAGAACGTTACTTCCTCTGACTCGTAGCTTGCGAACTCTTTTTGCCATACTTTAAATATACTCCCTAATTTTTTTGTAGTTTTAAGCTCGACTGCACAAAGAATAGGGAGAACTATTTTAATCACCCAGGCGTCGGCGTCATACTTTGATTAGGATTTTACGTGCAAGTTTGGTATCTTAAAAACTGGAAGGGAATGGGTTGCATGGGTTAAAACTTCACACACATATTTGAGAGCAGATTTAAACATAATTATGGCCCTGTTTGAACTTTAAAAAAATCTACATTCTCCTGTTGTTTTACTATCGAGCAATGAGGAACGTCCAGCACGCTGTCCTACCGAACACATAAGCCCAGTTTGTACTGCACTCTAAGGCCAATGCGTTCGTTTTGTTTTGTCACCACAATAGATGGAAATATGTGTTAGACCTGTAAGAGGTATTTGCCCAATCCCCACTAATTCCAAGATGGTTTACGTAACCAACATTTTATATGATTTGGCAGTGCGAGGAGAATGGTCAGAAGCCCAAAGTATTGTGTTGCAAAAGAAACTACCCAAATCAACTAGCAAACCCTTTGTGACGAAGTCCTAACGGTGAACTAGCTGCGGTTACAGATTGGACTTTTGCAGAAGGAAAAATGAAATATAATAGCAACAGCTTAATCGAGCCAAAAAATAGCATGGTGTTGTTGTTATTTTTGTTTTCAAATGCAATAATGATGTTAGTTGTGAATTAATATTTGTTATAACCACGCATCCTGTTATTTTTTATATTAAAATTTTACCTTCGAATCTAATCAACCGGACAGGATATTTTTACTGTCACGCGTATCTTTGGGCAAACGTCCAGATTCCTTAGCGATTCAATTTCACCAACAGTTATTTTCACAGTATGATTATCGCGACGATTTTGTTACCCTTATGTGTTAACTAACTTAAATTTGCGGATAAGTTGCGACAAAATTCGGTTTTGTATCACATTAAGGCAGTTTATTGACAGTATCGAATCGTCTGCTTATATTTATTACAGTTGTGCGCTTTAGTCAATTATAATGATATGTTAATTTTGGCCGTAAAAATGTAAATTTTCATTAAAGCTATCTGCTATGGTTGTGAACAGTACGTAGGTATAATTTGTGAAGATATTAATTTGATATCCGAGAACCAGTCAACTGTGGAGCGCACCTAGTCTATAAAACAATAAGTACGTCACAGACGATGCATTTTGAAGTAGTTTTAATAATGGCTTTAATTGTTTTAAAGTAATTTGAAATGAAACTTGTTTGGAATTTGATATCGCAGTTAAAATAATATATACTCTGTTTGGAGTTAAACAGACAACTTGAGTGGATTTTTAGAGACGGCACAGAATAAATAAGAGAAGGTGTGTATTTAAAAAGGATTTGGAATTTTTACAAAATATGTAAGTAGATTTTAGCTTAACCACATAAAATTGTCAAATTCGTTGTAATTTTGTCATGTATAAAAAGTTTCAAGAGAACTGATTAACAGTTTGAAAGTTTTTTTTATAATAATGATTGTAGTGTGTCATGGAAAAAAATCACTTGGAGTTTTGCTGTAAAATATTAGCTTGCGAGGGCGTGTATGTAGGCTTATATAGGTAAAACTTAAGTAGACCTTTGATCCATTACTCAGCCGTTATATATTCCGATTAATAGGTCTTAAAGAATTTTATTTTTAATGTGCACCAAACCATATTGAAAACATTAGATAATTCGTCCTTATTCTATAATAGGTGTAAACATGGCTAAAGCGATAGTGGAGAGTATTAAAGAATTTGAAATCAAGAAAGAGTTTCGTGAAGTAAAATTAAAAACACGGCAGTCATTCAGGGAGGATCAGGCGGCCTTGGAGAGAAGGTTGTCGAGGAGAGAACCCAGAATGTCAACTGGTGTCAAAAACGGGCATACCGGAAATGGACATGTCGTAAAGTGCGGAACAGATTCAGCAGACGACAGTGTTCTCTCAAAACTTGAAAGTATAGTCGTAGATTTAGGAGCAGAGAAAGATATAGAACACAAAGATTCAAAAGATGAAATTATTGTTGTAGATAATGTAGAATCACGGTCACGGATTAATTCGATGGATAATAATGTAGTTCTTAGTGACGATAGCGGAAATAATCGACAAGTTAGTAGTACAATAAAAGTTAAACCTGACAAAGTACCTGTGTCGCATCAAAACGGTCATAGTTATACACATCAGCATAAAATGAACGGGACAGCTCCAGCTAAAGGAGTTATACCAAATGGACATACATTTTTACATAATGGTCAAACTTCCGCTCCTTCGAATTTTCTTGTGGGGACAACCGGAAATAGGCACTTAGCAGCCGCAATGACACCGGAACCAAGAATAAAATCTTTTAAAGGAATTTATCAGAAGAATCCAAAATTAACGGCAGCGTCAACAGAACATTTGGACAACATTTCATTAAAAGGATTCAAACCTTCTTTTACTTCTAGCCAAGGGTGAGTGTTATATTTCTTCATATGATTAAAATACGATAAAAAGTAAACGATTCATCAGCAAGGCAGGTGGAAGTTTTTTCATGCCATTTATGGAGAAGTTTATGCAAAAATTCGGGTGGTTTCTCAAGTCATTGCTAAGGGTTAGCTTGCATTTACCACAACTTTAGTCAAATCAAGCCCACATCATTTTCATTTTTTGTCGTTTTGTGTGTTCTTTAGGGATTCCGTTTTTCTCTATTTTATCCTGTCGGTCCCTTATTTTTTTATGTTCGACATTCAAATACCTTTAACTAACAAAGATAACTTAAATTAAAAAAAACCAAAGAAACGGAACATATCAGTTATATAAAATGACAACAACAATAACATAGAATAAAACTAACATAATTGTTATGCAGGAAACATGATTTTAACCTTTCTTCAACTGTATACAAGTCGACTGCATATATATTTCATTTGCATTAAATGTATACACGTGAATTACAAATTACCTTCATTGAAATTCGATTGTAACGTGTAATTAGATGTAACTTGAAACACAAATACCGTTTTGTCGCTGTCAAAATGGACGGGAATCTATCATATTTAATTGCCCGCAGGAAAAATCATTTAACTACATTAATTGTCTGGTAGCAAAAAATTATAATGGTTGTGAATTTTCTTTTCTTTTTCTATTTCTTTTTGTTTGTTTCGTTGTTGTTATTGGTGTGGGTGATGTTTGATAACGCCATTATCAAATAATGTACATAAAATATTGTTTGCCATCATTTTGTTCCAGTACAAACCCGATTTTCTGGGGAAAAAAACGTGACAACTTCCCCATTTCTAATAATTCTCAACTTTGCAACGTCAAAAAATTATTGTCAACTTCGAAATACCAAAGCTACGTAACCTGAATTAACTCTGAACTTCGCAGTCTCAAATAATTTTCAGTCTAAAATAATTGTCACCTCAAATAACTGTCAACTTCGCCAAATAAGACTACTGTATGATCTGTGAGATCGAATGGTGTTGAAATGATTGTACACAAAGTTTACAATCTGTTACTTTAATAATTGTCGCAAACGGGACATTTTAAAGTCTTTAGACATAACGCTATTACGGCAGAGCTGACATGTCTATTTCAATACGTAACATTTTACAAAAATACGTATATCTTTTTTTTAAAGGAGTTTGCTTTTTATCTGATATTTCGTTTTTTAAGGACTTCGCTAAGCGGATTTATCGGAACATAATACAAAGAGGTATTATGGTGGAATTAAACATATAAATCTAGATCGGGACAGTCTGGTCCTAATTTCTATAGTCTAGAAATTCATTCTTAAGTGATCAACATTCTTTTAGGAATTACAGTGATTAACCTTCTTTCCTTAGGTTCATGGGATTTTTAAAATCTGTCATAACTCGTATTTAAAAGATATCAAAATGAGCCGCGTCACGACAAAACCAACATAGTGGGGTTGCGACCAGCATGGATCCAGACCAGCCTGCGCATCCGCGCAGTATTATCAGAATCCATGCTGTTCGCTATCAGTTTCTCTACTTGTAATAGGGTTGGTAAGCGAGCAGCATGGATCCTGATCAGACTGCGCGGATGCGCAGGCTGGTCTGGATCCATGCTGATCGCAAACCCACTATGTTGGTTTTGTCGTGACGCGGCTCAAATGTTACTACATGATGATATCCGTCCGTACTTTATTGAAGATTTCAATATTAACATACATGAATATGTGGCATTATATTTTCAGATTTTTATATTTCGTGCCTAGTTTTTTCAAAAGTAACATGCAATTTTCTAAATTATCTCTGATATAAACATAAATTTATGTTGGACCGATTGATTTCTTGGCCATGTATTGGTTCATTAGTGTATGTCTATAATTTGAATTTTGCATATAATTGGCCCCAAAACTCGGAAAGCCTATGAATGTATAAGTAACAATGATTACACATGTTTTAGATATAATATTTGTAATGTTCGCTTTAAAGAAGTACGCCTCCAGATTCATGCTTATTATCATGAAACTTTTGAAAATGTATTTAAAAGTATAATATTTTGAGTTAACCAAAAGGAAGCATTTTACACATTATCAATGTCACTTACAACCGACGTAAATTACCAAAAAGTGGTAAAGATATGCATTAACAGCCTTAACTGCATTAGTAAGGAAGTAAATATACATGTATACTGTAAAACCAGTCATTAATCGCACATAACATGTAAATTATTACTTGAATTTTTACTTTTTCTAAAATCTTAGTACATTTTTCTCAAATTTGATTTTATTGAAATATTTGGCTCATTTGGAGGCATGGTGCTTTAAAATAGAATTGTAACACTTATTGTGGTCCCTTGTCAATGTTTAACAACGCTAAATGATCTCTCGATCTTATCACTGATCGAGTAACTATGGAAGCCTTGGAGGGTCACTTTTGAGTTTCGACTTATAGATTTATTTTACTATTTTCTTATGACTTTTGATTTGTGACTTTTGATTTATGACTTTTGATTTTTGAATTATGGATTTTGTTATTGTCCCACGTGCTTGCCTCATAATTTTCAAGGAAAATATGGCAGAATATTACAACGATTCAGATGAGGTAAGTTCATTTACTTAAGTTTACTGGAGACTTATTTAAAAAACAAAATATGTGGGCTCATATGCAAGAACAGAATGTTATTCTTATATAAGCCTTTTAATTAATTAGGAAGAGGAAATACTTTGCTTTATTTTGATTTCCGGAACAGGCATATATAACTTCAAATTGACATACAGCGTATGAATCAAACGCTTTATTTTTTATATGGGTTCCAGTTTTAAATCCAAATAAGTCTCGCATTGTTGTTGGCTGCAGTTTCAATCGGTTTTCACCCGTAGTTCATTCTTCTTATACTGAATATAAACCAAATTATAGGCCTTATTTTGACAAAGAAATTTATAGTTAAGAAGTTTCATGACAAATGGTGCTTCAAAAACAATAAATCATACAGCTTTGAAACTTCACATACTTGTTTAGAACACGCTCTAAGTTAGAAATTTTTGAATTACATTGTTATCAAATTATGCCTCTTTTTCGACTTTGAATTTATGGTTTAGAATTTTCATACTTATGCCCATTTTTAAAGCTAAAATGTTTTGTCAGAAGGTTTATGAAATATGGTCCCATAAACCAGTTATGCTATAATATTGAAACTTTATACACTTGTTCAGTATCAATAACTTAGGAAACCTACCAAGTACAAAGTACATGTTATTTGTATATAAACTTTTGTATACAGTTATGTATTAAGGGATTTTTCTGTATTTCATTTTGTATATATATGTATTTCATTTCAATTGAGATAACACATTCTTTTAATGTTTTTTGATTTTAATTCTAGTAAAGCTACCTGTAGGAATTAAGGACGTGCTGTCGAATGGTTTCATTTACAAAGCAGTTGCAAGAGCATCAGCAATACATATTTGTCAAGTTTTCGGAACCAGTTTAGAAGACTAAGAGGTTTCATTGCAAAACAGCGTTCCTTCCGAGTGGAAAGTAGTACAGTTTAGCAAATGCAAAATGTCCAAACACTTGTGATTTGGAATTATTCAGTCATTTTCGGAATACGAGTGTTACTTTTTCACACTTGTTTCAGACGCTCGATAATTTTCAAGTTTTAACCTCACCACTTATTGGAAACAAATAATGTCACCTCCCGCCACGTTTATTTTATCCTGTCCATATCATACGGAATGCCGTTAGGGCCATTGCCTATGAATGTGTTGATCTGAAACGCGATAGTCGATAGTACGATGGTGAAAACGCGAAATCACGAAACTACGATGGTGAAAACGCGAAAGTACGATGATGAAAACGCAATAGTACGATGATGAAAACGCGACAGTACGATACTACGATGATGAAAACGCGATAAATTATCGTGTTTTCACCATCGTACTGTCGCGTTTTCACCATCGTAGTTTCGTGATTTCGCGTTTTGATCATCGTACTGTCGTGTTTTCATCATCGTACTATCGCGTTTTCACCATCGTACTATCGCGTTTTCATCATCGTACTGTCGTTTTTTCATCATCGTACTATCGCGTTTTCACCATCGTACTGTCGTGTTTTCATCATCGTACTATCGCGTTTTCATCATCGTACTATCGCGATTTCATCATCGTACTATCGTGTTTTCACCATCGTAGTTTCGTGATTTCGTGCTTTCACCATCGTACTATCGACTATCGCGTTTCAGATTAACACATTCATAGGCGATGGCCCTAACGGCATTCCGGAATGCCGTTAGGGCCATCGCCTATCAATGGTTTGATCTGAAACGCGATACTCGACAGTACGATGATGAAAACGCGAAATCACGAAACTACGATGATGAAAACGCGACAGTACGATGGTGAAAACACGATAGTTTATCGCGTTTTCATCATCGTAGTATCGTACTGTCGCGTTTTCATCATCGTACTATCGCATTTTCATCATCGTACTTTCGCGTTTTCACCATCGTAGTTTCGTGATTTCGCGTTTTCACTATCGTACTATCGACTATCGCGTTTAAGATCAATACATTCATTGGCGATGGCCCTAACGGCATTCCGTAATATCACCAATATGGTATAAAACTTGTATCGATAGACAGGTCATGGTGAGACAGAGAAAAATGTGAAAAATCATGAATTCATAATTCTGGCTTTCATAATTTACAGTATTTGGCCATTGTAAATTTTAAAACTTATATGAAAGGTACCGAAACCAAACTTTGCATGTTCATAAAGCTTGGCGAGGCAGAAAGAAACATACTTCTTGCTTTCATAGCTAACATACATTTAAGAAACTCCCCTTTGTTGTGTGTGTGTTTTTTTGTTGTTGTTTTTTTCATACTTAGATTTTGTTAAACTCATAATTATCTCAAAAACTGTTGAAGGCATCAACTTGAATTTACTGGCAGATATGTCTCGGCGAGACAGAGTGCATTGTGTTGTTAAAAACAAAATTGATTATAACATTTAATCGTTCTCTTACCTTTTTCGACACGCTGTGGGTTGGGGGTAAGCTCATTACGAAAGACTATGAGATTTCCATTACATATAAAGTCGGTCATTCTTCGAAAAAAAAAAACTTGTGGACGTTATTTAAAATATTCATTATACAATGTATACAGTTTCTTAAAGTTAACTTGGACATTTTAAGCTAGAGACTGTGTTTTTTTTCCTTTTTCTCTCTTTTGAATATTTAGAATGATGAAAAAATAACGCTCTGAAAATGATTTTAAAAATCGTGACTTCAATAATAATACAGACACTCTAGCTTTGCTAGTTTACCGAATTTATTTTATCTTTTCAAAAGCTGCGTTAAAACACTCATGATTTCTTAGTTTTTTTCATCAGTAACGTATCAACAATGTGTTGTTTTGTAGAAATATTGCATGTATATATGTCCTCTGTGACGTAAATACTTGAAGTTTTTGTTGAGTTGAGTGTTAATTTTAGCTGTTCTTTAGTGTTAGCTTTTAAGTAAGGCATATGTGCTATTTTAGAAACAAAATGCTTACCTCTGTATTTCTTATCTCTTTTTTTAAATTAAATATAATGAAGCTCAAATGCAGTTTTTTTTTGCATATCTAACACATTTGTTTTTTATAAGACAACAATTTTGTTAAACAAAATAAAGCACGTTTGTAGAATAAACAATGTTTGTTGTTATCTGTTTAAACGTATTTATTCCAAAAGAGTATTGATAGCTCTGCCAACATGTCACGGTCTAGACCGTGAGGTAAAAACCTTTGGCAGTGTGGTCTTTCGGTAGAGGTATATTTAGGTAGTCTGTTGAGGGAGTTGGCTGGTTCCACATAGTTTACTTCTATAATGATTGCTATTCTATTTCAACTTTGCTCATTTCAACCTCTTACTTATACTTTTAATGGAACACTATCTCTACAAAGATAAAAAATTATCTGTAACATTTATATACTGTTTATTCCGGTGGTAAATTACAAGTTTATTTTGGTTATAACAAATTTACAATAACACAATAATAAATTGTCAACAAATAAGGATTATAATGCAAACATGAGGCTGGTGTCTAAATGTACTGATTTCAACACCTCTCTCGGCTGATGTGCTCCCTTGCGTTTGGTGATCGTATCACAAATTTGCTTATTTTGCATTAATCTAAAATCAAGTAAAACTAATGTTTATACCAAGGCAAAGAGTAACAGAAAATAGCAAAAGTTATAAGTCAAAAGATAAAAGTCATAAGTAAAAAGTGATAAATTATAAGTGAAAAGTCACAAGGCAAAACCTAAAAAACGAGAAAATAAGTCAGCATTTATAACAAAGATCAATTATTATTTTTGAAATAACAATCATAATTATATATTCCTTTTAAATACCATAATACATCCTAAAAAGTATGGTTGCTAATTGTTGCGAATGAATAAGACGTTTGAATCTAATTACACATACTAGAAATTACACGTATAACTTATATGTCGCGGTACGAATATATTCAGTAGATGATGTGCAATCTCGGGACAGAACTAGCCCTCTAAGGGTGTCCGGGTTTGAATCCCGGTATGGCTGCATATCTTTCTCCCCCTGTGACATTTGGCATAGTTGAAAGTGTCCTGCCAGTCACGCGGGAGACCGAGGTTCTGTTCCTAGTCGGGAAGCCTTTTGTAACCAGGGCTTGATACGACCAGAAGTCGATTCATATAGTGCCGTTAATCTCGTAATACGTATGCAAAAAACAAAAAGAAATACAGCATGTATTTTACGTACAAAGTCACAAAATTGCACATACCTATATTGTGATGTAAAAACTTTACAAATTAATATCTACAGGCTGCTGAGTTGGAAAAACCATTAACTTGTACAATTAATGTGTTTAGATTTGATTGTTTAAATAACTTTAGGAAGATTCCCGCTACACCTATGCTTTTCGTGAAAAATTACATGCAAAGACTGTTAAAGAAATGACATGTTAAGGTATGACCATTCTAATGCACTACCTCCATTTCAAGAGTATGCAGATGGTTGTTGGTCCGAATCCCAAAGGAGCCAACTTTTTTTTCTTCATTTTTTTTCTTCTGTATTTTTATATTTTTTCTAGCTATATTTAGATGGAAAATATGCTCGTTTTCTATTATTAACATTTTTTACAGATATTCATTGCCTAATTAATACTAAATCTAAGAGCAAATTCGACATATTACATTTTCAATGCTTTATACATGTATATTACAAACTAGCCGGTAAAAGCCTTACATATTTCACAGAATGAATCAGTATACTTCCAGAAAGATTTTAGCAAACTTTGAAACAATCCCTTAGACTAAATGTAATTTTAGTGATTTTTTAAATTTAGAATGATATGATAGAAAATGTTCAAATTGGTGGGGTAAAGAAACATTTCCATGCATATTTCTATCGTGTCGAGAATAGTCATGCATTTAACATGGATAGTTCATTACTAGAATGTTATCATTTGCATCTAAACAAACAACACTTGCAAAACATGATATTACGTTATATATTAGATATATAGATATAATAATTATATAATATAAATATATTATCAAAACATGATAATGATTAGATGACAACGGATATTTTTTTCAATACATGTATTTCTTTTAAAAAGCCTTTTTAATGTATATGTTCTGACTCATAATAATGCCTACAACTCAAAATCCGTACGGTAAACTTTGCTTAAAGTTTGCATACAGGTGTCCTTTAGGTATACCACTCAACAATGTTGTCAATTTTACAATGCCTTATAATGCAAATTAGAGTGGTTATAACTTAAATGATAACTCACAAATATATTGTAATTCTCTAAATATATCTTAAAACAATCATATAATGAAGTGAAATCGTTAACTATCGTCTTTATGATTTTAAAACATCATTTTTTGAAACTTAATCTATAGTAACCTAGTATATATCAATAACACGAAAATAATCACTATTAGTCGTTTTAAAGCGTATTTATATTATTTTTATTTTTAAAATTAAATCGTTCAACTCGGTACACAGTTTTTAGGGGCAAATCGGGCCCAATGACTTAAAAATAACCCTGGTTTTAAAAAGGGGAAATTTTTAAAATTCTAAAAAATTTCCCAAAAACTTTGTTTTTTTTGGGCCCCCGTGAAAATGTTTTTTAATTATTAGGTCTTCAAGTTACCAAGGGTCTTTGGGGTTTCAAAAAAATTGTGTCAGGTTTACCACACAAAATAACAGTAAGAACTGGTTTGTTGCCTTATTTCATGTGCAATCCGCGGTTCTAACTTCGGGTTTTGGGTTATTTTTTTTTTTTGAGGTCCCATGAAGGGCAAACTTTTAAGTTTTCACATTGTAAATCGGGGTACCAGATTCATTAAATACACCATGTATCGCGTAAGTCCTTTGAAAAAAATTTTAATCACACCAATTGATTCCATGTCGTAATGTACAAACCACCCAAACTTCTCAAAAACGCCCTTTGGGTTAAATGTGCTTTCTCCACTACAAAATGTTTTCGAAAGTCCCCAAAACCTATTCGGATCTGTAAAAATTTTCGTTGTCTAATTTAATTGCCTGGGGCAATAGTTAAAGAAAATTTTGCAAGTTTTCCCGTACCAAAACATCCACAAACGTAGTATTTGGGGGAAACTTGATAATGTTCAGTTAAAGGTGGTCTACAAGTATTTTGCAAAAAAAGGTTTTTGGTTGTTTTTAAACCCAAAAAACCTCTAAACCCTCTATTATTTTTTCTACTTTTACCCATTCACAGCACCATGGAAAAAAAATTTTTATGGGTTTTAAAATTTTAAACCCCGTTCCAAAATTTTCATATAAAATTGGTCCTTTTGGTTTGGAAAAATATACGCTGGGGCATAAGCGATAAAAGTTTTCCCCGGCATCCAATCCCAAATCTGTTATTATTTCCATGACGTGTCCCCCTTTTGACGTACATTGGAATCCAGCAAAAACCTGCCCAAAATTATAGGGAAATCCCTATGCTTTCCCCAAAATTTTTTTAAATTTTCTTCAAATTTAAAAAACATCGGGGACAAGTTTTTAAAAAAGGAAGTATATATTTTTACATTACGCCTTTTTAAAATTTTTAAAAAGCGTTTAAAAAAAATCTTTTTCACGAAAAAAAATGACGTCGTAATGCCATGCCGTACCAGAAAGTACGTTGAGGGTAGGTATCTTGGCATGGTAGCTTTGGTAATGCCGAGCAGTATAATGATGAAGACACAGATCAACATCAAGGTTTTCATCTTGTTACCTTTTGCCCAGTAGTTGTGTCTGAAATAAGAATTTATCTTTTATCTAAATATTTATACATTCATAGGATATAAAATGGGTAAATCTCTTAGCTCCGTCTTTTAAAGATTGATAGGTGCGAGAAAATATAACATTTAAAATGCTAGTAGGATATTTTGTTCTAACTGGTCCTATATCTTTGTTTGCTCTTAAGTGTTCTTTTCTCAATTGTTAAAATAAATAACAAAATTAGACATTGATGCTAATGCAAATGGTGCTCAGTTACTTTGTACTTGTGTGTATTAACATAGCACTTGCCGTTCTTTATGAAATTGGTCAACACTATCTAAGTACTTTAGAAAAATACTGGGTCTGTGTTAGCTCAATAAAATGCTGAATGGCGATACATGCTTAATACTGTGCATCATGCCATTTTAAGACGTAAAACTTGTATTCCCTGTCTACTTGTAAAAAAATGTTTGTTACTCATGGACAGATTTTGTGATGAGGACAAAAAATGTATAAGCACTTATATAATGAACATATTTAGAACACAGCAGATTGCACAAAACACAGAGTCACACTTGTGGAATTAAAGTCTGTGATATATTACCACTATGGGATTATATCAAATAACATTAAATTCCCTCCTTAACACATCCTCTACTTCATGACAAATCTCAATGAAATTATTTAAAACGTTTAAAAAACATACCTGAAACCAAAGTTGTTCCTTTCAGCTTCTAAAGCACGTGTAAAATGGGTTAGCCAAAAGTCATAAGACGTAAGTCACAAAACAAAAGGAGTTCAAAAAGTCGAAAAGTCAAAAAAAACATCCGTAAGTCGAAAAGTCAAAAAGTTGGGGACCCCTTTTTTTTTTTCCCCCCCAAGGCTTCCCATAACGTAACTGATATACCTTCTGAAACCCTACTAAGATTGCAAACTTTGTATGGCCTTTATTTTAAAACTAAATTGTCCCATTATATAGCTTTGGTTTTCTTTATTATTTTCTGGTAAAGTTATTGTGTTTGGATAAAAATACTTTTTTGTTTTAACAACAAAACGTTTGTAAATGGAAATTGCTCAAATAAAGTTTTGCATATTTGTAGAATATGTATTATTTAAAGTTTTTCTTCTTGTTTTCTTAAATATATTTTTCCGTAAACCAAACTCACTTAATTTTGTAAATTTACAGGGGCCAAGGTATATTAATAGTGCGGGCGCGTAGACCTCGTAGCTAATGTGTTTTGGGCCCTTCATTACAAGTCAATCGCATTGGGTATCGGTTTATTACGAAAATGTACGAGAAACAGAAGGCCGTAGGGCTTTCGTTTTTTTTACAAAAAAAAAAAAATGCATAAGAATTTATAAACATTTATTCGGTGTCATCGGTTATGATACCTTTTAAAGTACACAATCATAATCATCAAAAGACACTTTCTTCTGACGTCAGTATGTAATAAAGTTGATTTAAATACAATATAAGAATATCAAAACCCACTATTTTATTTTATATTATGATAAAAACGATTTTATAGACCTCCATAATGTGAGAAAAAAAATGTTTAAAAGTATTAGAAATATCACCTTTTTAGTAGAAACCTACGCAGTTCGTGCAAATTATTGACAGTACATATTGAAAAGTGTAACATATATTCTTATTTATGTCACATGGTGAACAAAGTTATGTAAATAATATTAATGACGTCCATTGCATATTCAATCATAATTTAGTGTTAATTACCACGTGTCCAGGCATTTTAGTTTAAAACCGAATTGACTAGCTGCTCGAATTTCATAGCAGAGTTTTTTCTTGAAATTGCTTGAAATTTCTAGATCCGAACTGATATCTGTTACAAAACTAGAAATGTGCGCAAACCTATCACTGGGGAAACTCTAACTATTGATGAGAAAAGGATTTCATATAATATTGTGACCTTGACCTTCATGACCTCAAAGTCAAAAAGTGTGTCCTACTGGCAATGGACAATGTCACTATGGCTTCATATAATGCTTGTTCATGTTGTTACTTCCCAGTTATTGTTTAGACAAGGATTTTACACGGGGCGTCTCTTTGACCATTGACCTAATGGTCTCAAAAACTCAATAGGATGACAAACTTGATCGGCCACGGATATTAAAAATACGTAAACGTTGCATGTACTCACCATGCTTACTGACCTGAAAATCAAAAGGTGTCATCTTCTAATAATTTACTATGAATGGTCAAGGTCACGGTGACCTTAACACAAGATAGGTTGTGGTCATCTACATCCACATCAATATTTTGACTATTGACCAAAGTGTTCTTAAGTTAATAATTGGAGCTTGAAGTGGACAATCCAAAGATGGCCTTTCCCTTTGATTATTTGACCTTAAAATAAACAAAGTATATCTACAAGCCATGGGCAGGATCAAAACCAAACCGTAGGGCTTTAGGCCAAAGTGTCTCTAGTTATAGGTCGGACAAACCTAAATGGTAAAGACCACGGTGACTTCGACCTTTGACCATCAAATAATAATGGGCCATTTACTGGCCTTTGGCAATGTCCAGAACAATTGTCAGAAACGTAAGCTTGTTGATGGATCTCTGATGTTATCGTTTGGACAAGGATAAATGTAGGACTACACGACTTCATCTAAGTATGCTCCTGCTTTCTAAACGGGGGGTCAAAATCATCATACAATGGCTCAATATTGATATACATGTACTTCAATATGTTGTCTGCTGCTGTGGTTGGTTACTGTTTTTGTGTTATTAGGTTTGTTAACCGAAAATGTAGATTACTTCATGAATGCTTGTGAAAATTTAAAAGGAAGTATCGTTTTAAATATTTTCATATTGAAACCATCATTAAAATGAAACATTACAGACTTCCCTGGGGGAAATAAACTTTCCAGTAACCGTGAAATTGTGAAAATAAATGCGGTCATGTCATAACACACTGATTTTGAAGATAGAGGGTGGATATTAAAATGATTCATAAAATATTTCCGAAAATTTAATATCATTAAATTTGATCTTACTTCTCTCTCCCCCCCCCTTCTCTTGGTTATGTGTTCAAAATGCCCGTAACCTAAATAAATAAACTGTATCTCTTCTTTAAACATTTAAAGTACATTTTTGTTAATAATAATCATTACGTCTGAACGAAAAGGTTATGTTGACTTCACATTCAGTAAACAACACGGATACGGTTCGTCGCACGTGCAATCTAGTACGGGTGGGCTTTTGAATGGGGACGGGGGGAAATGTACTTACACAAATAATTAATAACGCCTAGGTTGGGCTTTTTTATCTGTAAAAATTCCGGTCAAACAAAACAACTGTTTTTAGGGGTTTACTGTAAGTTTTTATCTCTAAAATCCGCCAAGGTACGTCGGTTGTTTCAAATAGTTGGTGATCTTTGGAAATTACAAAAAGATGAGATTCTTCCCATTTTATCATAAGATAAAATCTTTATAGATTTTGGCATTTAAAAAATGTTTTGGGGTTTCTTTATGCTAAAAAATTTGTCCCTTTTTGGGGTATGGCATTCCCATTTTAAGCATAACGAGGTAATTAAAAACCCCCCCATCTTGTTAAATTCACTTTTTCGTTTGCTCTTTGGGACCCATTTGTAAAAAAGAAATTTGATTTGGGGGGTTTTTGCTTGTTAAATTTTAGGCACCCAAACCAAAATAATATTTTTAAATTTTAGCCGGGGGGGGAAATTTATTTTTGGGTTAAAATTGGAAAATTTTTAAACACCGAGACCTTTTTGTGACTTTTAATCCCAGAAATAAAATATTATTTAAAAAAATTAGTTGAAAAACAACAACAACCAACAAAATTTGGGTTATTATCATTATCTATCGGTTATTTTTTTTTTAACGTACAATGTAAAAAGTAAATTTTTATGTTTTAAAAATGCTGAGGGCCAGCATTTTTAAAAGTATATTTTACCCCGGGAAAAACAATTTATAACAATGTTTGCAAATGTTTAAAATTGGCAAATTTTGACAGTTTTCTTATTTAATTCAAAACCCAAAAAAGAGAAACCAAAAACCCGGGTTTGGAAAGGGAATTTTATGTTTTTCCAATTTTTTCAAAATTAAAGGGTCAATAGAAATAAAAATAAAATTAACTGCAAGAAAAACCTCCCCTTTAAGCAATTTTTACGATTTCTTTTAAAAAGAACTTCCCCAAGGGAAAAAAAGCCTAAAAAGGGAAAATTTTTAAAATTCCTTGCAAAATCAATTTATGAAATTTAAAAGGGAAAAATCTGCAAACCCCAGTAAAGTAATATACTCAGGATTAAATTGATTTTTTTTAAAATTTTTATTTACATTTTTTTAAATTTACTTTGGGGGGGGTGTGGGGCAGGGGAGGGGGTTTTAAAGGGGGCCCTTTTTGAAAGGGTTTAAATATTTTGGAATTTTTTGCCCCAATTTTTTTAAATTTCCTTTGGGAAAAACGAGGGGGGATAAAAATAATTTTTGCACAAAATTTTTAGAAATGGAAAACAATTGCCAAAAAAAATCACCCATTCCCTTTTCATGAAAATTTGTCTCCATTTAAAATTTCCTTTTAAAAAAGGTTTTTACCAAAAAAAAAATGGTGAGAAAGAGCCCCGGGATAAAATTTTCTGACTTTAGGGGTTTTGAAACGAAGATTTTTTAACATTTTATTTTTAAAGGTTTCAAATATTGTCCGACTTTTTTTTTTTTTTTTTTAAAACAAAAAAACCCTTAAAAAATTTGGGAATTTTTTAGCTTTTTTTTTTTTCGAAAAGCTTCCGTGGGGCATTTTGGGCCATTATGACAAATTTTTTGAATTTTTAAGGCCATATGCAACGATGGCAAATATCTTTTTTAAGGGAAAAATTTTTTAATTTTTTTTGCTTTTCTCTGCTTTTTGGGGAAAAGGGGAAAAAGACCCGTGTCTAAAAAAAACCCAACATTTTGGGTTTTTGCGCCCCAGCGCAGTTTGATTAAAGGATCCTTTGGGGGGTATATTTTCTCGATTTGGGAAAGGTTTGTAAGGGGCGAACAGCATGGACCGGTCAGCCCCTGCGGGGATGCGAAAGGCTGGGCTGGGACCATGTGGGGCGCAAACCCATATGTTTTTTTTAAAGGGAACGGGGCTCATTTGACCAAAACGGACCCAACGGTGAAATTTGGGGACACATTTAGTTTAAACATAATTTCAACCCCTTTATTTTAAACTTTCAAAAATTATATAAAGGGGTATAATTTACTTTAAATTTTACATTAAATTTAAATTTCCCGGGGAAAAGCAGAAAAAAAATTTAAAAAATTACTTGAAAAGCAGGGTTGATCTGAAAAAAATTTTGTTTCTTTATTTTTTAAAAAACAGAGCTGCCGTGCAGACCAACGGAACCCAAAGGGGATGAATTGTTGTTTTTTTCTAAAAATTTAAATTTTAATTTTTAAATTTTAAAAATTTTACCATGCCCTATTAAAAAAGCATTTGATATATACGGGGCTTAATCTTATTTTTAAAAAATTTAATTTGGAACCGGGGAAAAGTTGAAAGAGATAAAAAGGGATATACATTTTTTTATTAAAAAAAATTTTTAAACATTTAAATTTTTCTTTCCAAATCAATGTTGCTTTTGGAGTTTTAAAAAAAAATTTTGGGGTTTTAAAAGGGTGGGGTACTTTAGTCATTTTTTTTTAAACCCATAATTTTGAGCACACCCCAAATGTTTTGGATCAGCATTTTATTTTTTTCCCGCCGTTGAACGAATTTTTGGGCAAAAGTATAAAAAAAAAAAAGAAGAAAAAAGACTTTAAAATATAATTTTCCCCAAATGCAATGCATAATTTTTTTCTTTTAAAATTTTCCAAAAGGGGCCGGGGGCCCGGAAGTACGTCAATTCCGGCAACGGCAATTTTAGCGGATTTAACGTTTAAAACCCAAAAGGGTGAAAATTTATTTCGTCGCTGCGCATACCGGAAAATATAGTTTTTACAATTCAGTAAATTAACGTAGATGGCAAGAGAATTTTCCGGGGTTTCCCACTGATGAAATAAACTTGCCCTTTGGGTTATAAAAAAACCAATAATCCGTTATTTTAGAGACAGAAGGGCCCTAAAACAAAAAAAACGGAATTTCTGGTAAATTCCATGTTTATAAAAACAAGGGGGTTATTATTTCAAAATCAGATTTCTACAGGGGTTGGGGGAAAAAAAAGATTTTAAAAAATTGCTCCTTAAAACACCATTTTAAATTTTCTTTTTTTCAGACCAACTTTTTTTAGGGGGTTATTTAAATTTCATATATGTTCTTTTTTATATATCAACGAAGTTATTTTCGTTTTCACTGAAAATCCCTCGGGGAAAAACAAAAAATTTTACTTAAATTTGCAAATTTGTTCCCTTGTTTTCAAATCTATTTTTCCCCTAGCTAAAAATTGGGGCGGGTCGGGCGACTAATACCGAAAGGGAAGAAAAACCTACGCCCTTTTTTAAAAATTCACGTTTAAATTTTAATTTAAAGGGGTCAGTTTTTATAAAACCGAAACATGGGAATAAATATTTTTTGTTTTAAACTCTTTTTTTTGAATAATGTTTTGATTTTGAAAAAAAGGGAGACAACTGCAATATGTTTTATGTTAAAACGGGGCTAGCCCAAAAGCCAAGCTTCTGATGGGACGATTTTGGCAACATATTTTTATAAAAAACCAAAAAACCCTTTTTATGTCATTTTTATATAGAAAGGGCCCTGGATTTTAAAAGTGGGGAAGGCACGGGGTTAAACGAATAAACCAAAAAAGGGTTTGAGTCACGACATTTTCTTATTTTCTAAATTATTCCGTATGTATAAAAAATTTCTAGTGTAACTTTCCAAACCTTTCCAAATTTTTATCAACCCTTGGGAAAAGACATGGAAAAAAAAACCCCCCGAAAAAATTTTTTTGTAAACAACTTTTTTTTCCCCCAACTCCCAAACATGCAAAATCCAAAAAGGGTTTTAAATTTGGGTATGAAGGACTTTTTTTTTTCAATTTAGCTATAAAATATTAATAATTTTAATAACTGAATCGTTTGATTTTCAATTACGATCTAAGGGGATCCTAGGACTTTTATACAGCCCAAATTCATGTGTGGGATTTTTTTTCCCAAAAAAACCCATATCCTAAAAAACAACAACAAAAACAGAAAATTTTTAAAAAAAAACATTTTTTTGTAGTCTTTTTGGGAATACTTAACCTTTCACTTTTTTGGAATTTGTGTAAAGAAACGGTTTTTGCCTTTCTTTAAATTTTTGGGGAAAAGTTCATTTAAAGTTTTAAATTTTGGGTTTAAAAAATCAAAAAAAATTAAATTTAACTAAAATTAAAACCCCAAAAGGCATAGGTTTCCTGCATACTATTTTAAAGTTTTAACCCCTTTTTAATTAAAGGGTTTGGTTAAGAAATTTTTAATATTTTAAATTTTATTTTTATAAAAGCTTTTCTGGGAAATTCGGGCATTTTATATCAAAATTTGGTTTATATGAAAGCATCCCTTTGGGGTTTTAAGGGCATATCACACCCGAATTATGTTTATATAAAATTTAATTTTCTTCTTTTTAATTTATACGAAATATCAAAAGGGAGTTAAGGGGTTTTCACCCATATCATTTTGGGCATAGGGTTATATGAAATAAATTTTATATAGGTTATTTACTAGTTTTTCCCAAATTTGGGAATTTCAATAAAAAATTTTTAATATGGGGAAAATTTTTTTATTAAAATTTTCGTTAAATGGATAAATAAAACCACATTTTTTTTGGTTTATTTGAAAAAAGGGTTTTTCACGTTAAAATTTTTTTGTTTTTAAAAATTTTGGGTTTTATAAAAGATTCAGGGGTAAAATTTCACAGGGAATTTTGGAATACATGTAGAGTAAAATTGAAAGCTATTTATTTTTTTAAAATTTAAAAAACAGGGGAATTTCATATTAAAGGGAGGATAATACGGGAGATTCATATTTTAAAGGGAAGTACAATGCAATACTTTCTTAATGCGAGTTTTAAAAATTTTAAAAAGATAAAATCAGAATCATTGACCCATTTCTATTTATTTCCATTCTAAATTACATTTTAAATTTTCAATGAAGAAATTTTTCCATTCAGCGGCGAAATCATCACCTTCGAAAAGGGATAAAATCGGAATTCATTGTAAAATATTGATGAAAATGGTATGGACTTTTTACGTTTTTGAAATCCGATAAATTGAAGGAGGCTTTTGCCATCCGAAACATTTGTACACGTTTTTTATAGAAAAGATAATTACTTATAGTCCCAAAAATCAAGAATTCACGAAAGCACAAGTCGGGTAATCCACTTATTAGGAAGGGTTATTTTTTTTTATTATAAAAAATTTTAATAGTAAAAACTTTCTGATTTGAATGATACTGAAAATGGAAATTACACGAGGAAGATAACTTTATCTTTATATTTAAAATTTGCAACGAAATATATTTTTCGACTTGACCAGCAGACGACAAACATGGTGAAACGGTGCAGTTTTTGAAAATAAGCAGTACGCATTAAATAACTATAAGTGGAGAATTACTTAACGAACGCTTCCATTAATATAATGGGCAACATACAAAACCAAAAAATCGGGGGGAAAGGTCAAAAGTACGAAACCTTAAAGATTCAGGGTGAAAAGTCACCAACTCACATTAAAACCAATAGAACAACGGGTTTAAGGGAATAAAGAAATGGGGACTGGGGAATAAACACGTCTTTTTTGGGGCTAAGGTTAAGATAGAATTATGTACAGTCAAATTGTGTAAAATTAAAAACAGTCAAACTTTTTTGTAAAACACCCAAATAAATTTCATAAAAAAGATGTATGACTGACTGAAGGGGGACCATTTTTTTTTAACAATTAAAATGAAATTTACGTGTTATTAGAATAATTTTTAACAAGGTATATTTGCAAAGTTTGTCTATTTTAACAAAAATCTTTAAAAAATTGTATCAGCCCAAATATTTTTTGGTATGATAAAATTGGGAAATGATGACCCCTTTACATCCGTGAAAACGATAAAATTAATTAGAACAGAATAATTATTTTCCAGTTATTGCAACGCACTTTTCATTTCTACATCTTGCTTCATTGTAACAATTTTTTACAAAGAAGCAAGACCGAAAAAATGAAAAAAATGCATAGTTTGAGTCAAAAAAATTTCTGTCAGTTTTGAAAACCATATAAATAAAAAAACATATAAATCATTAAACATATTATATCCAAAAAAAAAAAT